>NC_142695.1:1177500-1442500 GCF_029641045.1 Salvia hispanica | reverse complement strand
AGTTTTTGAAAATTTGGGGACTTTTATCAGTAAAGACTACAAAATGTTGCAAATGACTGTTTATATTGTGTGATGTTAGCACTAAAAAATTTTATATGCATCCACTAGTCGAGTTAAAATGCATATAACATTCAGTCCAGAATTAAGACAACATTAGATCTTAAAATGTGTAGATGAGATTAAAACTCATGAATTTCAATAAATAATACTCTCTCTGTTCGCGAATAGGAGTCCCGTTTTTCCATTTTAGTCCGTCCGCAAATAGGAGTCCCGGTTCACTTATGCCATAAATGGTAATAGGGTCCCACCTTCCACTAACTCATTACACTCACATTTCATTTAAAACTAATATAAACAAGTGGGACTCCTATTCCACTAACTTTTTTCCACCCACTTTTCTTAACATTTCTTAAAATCCGTGCCGCCCATAAATGGGACTCCTAATAGCGGACGGAGGGAGTAAATAAATCAAAAAAGGGTAAAATAGTCAATATGTTTTAACATAATAATTTTCTTGATTTTTTATATCAAGATAATATATTACAAGTATCAACAATGACATAAGAATTTCAACACAAGTACACGAAAATATCAACACAGTTTTATTGATACCGTACATGCATTATATTGCATTTTTTTTATGCATTTATTAATATAAAATCTGTTTATCAACATATATGAAAATTAAAATATAAAATTTTAAAATTTCATCATCCAATCATCGTCGGAATATATGCAGTTGTGATCTAGTTAGAATCTTTATAAAATTGCCTTTAATTTGATGTATTTTTTACAAAAAATAATTTAAATCGAGAGAGTTACGTATATTTAACAAAATGATTTTGAGGAAAGATAAAGTGGTTACCATGTATAAGAATTGATATTAATAACCATTAAACTTATTAAATAATTTTTTAATCTAAAATATAATCCACTTGACATTATTTTAACAACTAGATCTCCTAATTTGATGATTAAGACTTAGTCTTAATTTGAGATTGTTAATTAATTAGCAATTTATCACAACCCTATATTTGGTACACTCATTTTTATAACTTACGATTATAAAAATTATCTATTAATAAAATATTTGTATGCCAATGATTATTATTATTTCAGTGGAGATAACATTAAGAAATTAAATATATACACATGTACTGCGTTTTTATAATTTAGAATTTTAAATATTATTTATTAACAAAATAATTGAATGCAAACGACTACAATTATTTAGTTGGATGATAATACTATAAAATTAATTTTATACACATGCGTATAAAATTAATTTTATACACATGCGTGCGTTTTTTATTACTCAGAATTTTAAAGATGCTTTAGTAATGATTGAATTATTATGTTTGATGAAAACATTAAAAAATTAATTATTTACGTACATAATTATTTTTATAACTTAGAATTAAAAAAGATTATTTAATAATAAAATAATTGTATGTGAATGACTTTATTGTTTCATTGAATGGTAAATTAAGTATGTACATATATGGTTATTTTTATAATTTTGAATTTTAAAAATTATTTATTAATAAAATAATTTGATAATAACATTAAGAAATTAAGTATAGTATTAGTATAACATTAATGTGACGAAATCAGAAGCTTATACAATCTGGTGTTAAAATTTTGAAAATAATAATATTAAAATATTTACTTTTACGTTTAATATATTTATGAGGGAACATCAATTTTGGTCCACGAACTTTGCCAAAGTATCATTTTAGGTCCGTGAACTTTGAAAATATCATTTGAGGTCCATCAACTATGGAGTAATATCATTTGCAGTACTTTTTTACTATTTCCAAGTTTTTTGGACGAAAATACCCTCAATATTTTTAAGGGTATATTTTTTTAATAAACTTATGATATACTCATATTTTTTATAAATATCTTTACTATATATTTTTGATGAATTTTCTAAATATTATTTGACCTTCAATATTATCACTTAATTTTGTGACATGCAAGAAATAATCCTTATTCAATTTTTTTTTATTATTAAAGAAGTTCTATATTCGATTTTAAAATTCTTTAATATAAATAATTGAAGAAGCAATTTAACTTGCATGTCACAAAATTAAGTGATAATATTGAAGGTCAAATTATATTTAGAAAAATCGTCAAAAATATATTGTAAAAATATTTATAAAAAATATGAGTATATGATAAGTTTATTAAAAATATATACCCTTTAAGTTATTGAGGGTATTTTCGTCCAGAAAAACTTGGAAATAGTAAAAGAGTACTTCAAATGATATTATCCCATAGTTGATGGACCTCAAATGATATTTTCAAAGTTCATGGACCTAAAATGATACTTTGGCAAAGTTCGTGGACCATAAAAAAAGTTCCCTCTATATTTATAAGTTTATGAGATTTTGTAAAAGTAATTGTTTTCGACTGGCCGTCATTTCTAAGAACTGATTCATAAATCGTTTAGTGATGTATAATACTATTTAGAAATGAGCGGATTCATAAATTATTTATTAATGTTAAACTTATTATCAGTAAATATAATTTAAACAACAATAATATTATGGTGTGCCTGATTTTGCAAAGCGGTGATAATTGAGTTCTACATATTTTTAATCTATTCAATTCTATGTAGTTTTCGTGAAAGAAATACTTATATACTCCATTAGAAATAAAGAACAGGCTTAGTTCTATTTTTTTTTTTTTTTGAGAGTGGTTCTATTTTTTTAAAACCCTAAACCCTAAAAAAAATAGAAATAGTTCTATTTAAAAAAAAAAAAAAATCAGTTAGTTTTTAATTATTTACTACTATTAAATGTTTTATAAGATTTGCAAATCTGATGGTCATTATTATTAATGAGATTTATGTCATTTTATAAAATCTGAAGAAATATCGATTAAAGAGATAATGAAATGAAGAAATATCGATTCAACATAACTAATTTGAAATTATGCAATTTTTTATTGAAAATGCAGTATCTCGTAATGTTGATTACGATAAACTTAATGATCAGAGAAGGATAATTCTGTAATGCATTAAATTATTAATTAATAATTATAATTTTATTTTATACTGCGGAAAATGTCACAATTTTTATTAGGGATATTGGCATATAATATCACGAAACTTTCAAAAAGTTAGGTTTTTCCCACGAACTTTAAAATTGGCAAATAATATCACTAACTTTACCTCTTGTTTGATTTTTCCCACGAATGAAAAAATTCATGTTATTTTAATAGATTGAAGAACAATTTTGCAGGGTGTACTTCAAGAAAAACTATCTTCAAAGATTAAAAACTCTCAAAATTGTTGTTGAGAAATTACGAAAAAAATCCGTTTATTTGAAGAATTTTTTCATTCGTGGGAAAAAACAAATAAGGGGTAAAGTTCGTGATATTATTTGCCAATTTTAAAGTTCGTGGGAAAAACCAACTTTTTTTAAGTTTCGTGATATTAGATGCCAATATCCCTTTATATTAATTTATCACTATTCTTTTTTATTTGTCCCTCTAACTTCACAGTCAGAGCTTTTCAAAATTTTCAGATATTTTGAATGACTATGTAGTTTGAATTTAGGTGCAAGAACTTTTGAATTTTGGATTCAAAATTTTTGATTAGATTTGAATTTATGAGTTAATTTTTTCTACTCATATCAACTTATTTTTTAATATATGTGTTAAGTCAAACTAATATCTTTGATACTATTGCAAAATATAAAATAAAAAGTAAGAAAATAGATCCTGTTGTATGCATAACCAATTCTATTCTGAAATTTTAAGCAAGATTATCTATTTTTATTCACACTATAATCACTTCAGTTTTATTTATTGAATTCAAGCCCAAGACTCTAAATCATTAGAGAAAGATGAATATAAAAGAAAAGGCAAGGTGAAGAAAACCTTATAGAAGAAGAACAGCGATGAAGGCGCGAGTTAACATTGTGTTTTTAAGCTAGTTAATTACCTAACACCTTTATCTTTTTTACTTTTTTTTCCTTTTTTATCTTTCATATTTTTTTCCTTTCTCATACTTTATTCTTTCCACTTAACTCAATAAATATCATCATCTTAAATCCAGTGCCTAAAAGAAATCCATCAGTACTTATGATAGAAAGGGGGAGTAATTTATAAGTAAATAAATATGGTCGTGCTAGAATGATAACTAGCTTAGTTAATCAACTCAGTACACTAAAAATGTCAACACAATAAAGATTGTATTGACCTTTAAATATAGATGCCATCAAATATATTTACAGTGTCAATTTGTGTTGATACATGCATGTCCGACATTGCGTTTATATTTATAATATACTGAGTGGATTAGTTATCAAATTTTATCAAATTAAGATAGTAATCATTTGATTACATCCCAATATAAATAAATTAATAAATATATTATATTATTTAATCATATGGAGTATATGTTATTGATAAAATGCTATGGGTACGTTAATGTGTAATTTGGCTAAAATATACAAATATGGTTGAAAGGCACTTTGAATTTGGTACGAGTTTTAATGCAATATTGGTAAAGTAAGAGAGAGGTAGAGAGAAAAAATAATTAAAGTATTGTTATTGGGGAATAAGTCTCGTTTCATTAAGAGAAAAAAGTTTTCAAAATTGAAAATTGCACATTCTTGTGGGAAGGAGGGAATAGTAACTAAGTAGATAATATTTTTTTGAGTTTGAGGATGATTAGGGGGCATCGTCTAAGGCTTCCTTTGACTGCAAATAAAACTATAACACTATTTACATTCTTATTATTATTGTTATTCATCGTAAGAATAAATTGAATACATGCATCTTATTATTTTGTACGTATTGTGATAGTTGATGCAGATTTAAAGTCATCAATTGAAGATATAGGCAGACAAATTGTATCAAAGTGTGAAGGGTTACCATTATCAATTTGTGTTATCGGAGGGATTCTGCGCCAAAAAAAACACACTTTACTAGAATGGAGAAGGGTAAATGAGAACATGGAATCATATTTCAGGCATGGAGAAGGTGTTGGAGAATACACAAGAGTAAAACATGTATTGGAGTTGAGCTATAATGCCTTACCTTATTACTTGAAACCATGCTTCCTCTATCTAGCAGGTTTTTCTGAAGATGAAGAGATTGAAACAGAGAAATTGTATTTAATGTGGATGGCAGAAGGCTTCATTTCATACCAAGATAAAGGACGTAATGAGACACTAAGAGATGTGGCTCAGAGATATTTAATTGAACTTGCTATGAGGTGTATGGTTCAACTGCATGAAGCTGAGATCTACTCTCCACGTGACAAGTTCGACTGGTGTAAGCTTCATGATTTATTGCATGATCTCTGCTCTGAAAAAGCTCAAGGTGAAAAGTTTATGTGGTGCACTAATGCTTCCAAACATCTGATTGACATTCCTTCAACCGGAAGAAGGTTAGCTCTACATCAATCAAGTGATAATTATGTAAGCCGATTAGCCATCAGAAATGACCTCGATAAATTTGTGCCAATTAGTATAGATGGGCTAGAGAAACTTAAAGATCTTAGAGCATTCTTTTTAAGATCACAGGGATATAGTCCATCTATTGGCTTCAAAAAGAGTACATTTAACTTTGAAATGTCACCATGCTTGAGGATATTTATGGTAGAAGATTGTGATTTTGAAGGGAAGAAGTTACCAAACATGGTGGGTGAACTAATTCATTTAAGATACTTGAGTTTGTTCCACTCTGAGGTGAGTAAGCTACCAAAGTCTATATGGAGCCTGCCATACCTGCAGACCTTAGATTTGCGAGTAGAAATGCTTTGTACTATTGAATTGCTAAATGAGATTTGGAAGATGAAAAGACTAAAGCATCTGTTTCTTCCCCTTCATGGTATAAAAGTGATTGGAGGGGGGAAACTGAGACTAGATGGGCTAGAGGAGTTGGAGACATTAAAAGGTATCAATAGTGAGACTTGTTGCATTGCAGATATCCCCAAATTGGTCAATCTGCAGAGTCTAAATGTTATTGTTCATGATGTGGAAAGCATGTCAATGGTGCTCAGCAACAAAAATAGCCAATTACGTGAGACTCGACTTATAATTAATGCTTGCGATTTAAGTTCGGAGAAAGGTAGAGAGATTTTAAATGGTGGGTTGATGTCTTCTTCGTTGGTTAATTTATGTTTGTGGGAATGCAATATGAGTGATTGTTTTCCATGCTACAAACAAGGGATGTGCCAGAATTTAGTAAAGTTGATCCTTACAAGATGCAAGGGTAAGGTAGACGTGATGAAGTTTGCCGAGTATCCCATGTTGCAAACTCTGTTTTTGGAACAAGTCGAGATGACAGAAACATTGATTTGCCATTCAAATTCATTTCGACGACTCAAGGAGCTTAATCTCGAGTATTTGGACGATTTAAAGAAATGGGAAGTGAAAGACAGAGCTATGCCAAAACTTATATCCTTGAAGATCGTAGAATGCCCCAATTTGGAGAAGGTTCCAGATGGTTTGAGATTCATCTCCACTCTTCGTAAGATGAAAATCGAAAATATGCCAAGAGAATTCATGGAAATAGTAAAAGAAGAAGATTATGCGGCATCTGTCAAGATCGAGAAGATTAAGAGGTAATTACATGCAGTCTGTTTATATATACTGGCTTGGTTAGGGAGGTTATTTCTCGTTTGTATTTTCAATATAACTAACTGCTGTTAGAATAAAAACCCTGAAATCAAGGGACATTTCATAATTTGGGGATCAATTAGATAGAACGTTAGTTTATATTTAAAATAAGGAATGCTATATCCTTACTTGTCGTTCTCTAGTCTATTTTATACTACTACTAAGTACTAGTACTATATAAATATCTGCTATATATATACCTTATTTTACTTGTGCTATTTCTTTTTCAGATTTCCCTGGTGGTGATAAAGTTCTCTAGATTGATGCGTATGGTAGCGACAAACATTATCGAGACAAAGGTAATTAATGAATTTGGAAGCATGGATTATATAGATAGATGTATGGAGGTTGTTTCTCTTTTGTATTTTCAATATAACTAACTAACTAACTTCTAATATTGGCTCAACTAATAATAAGACTTTGTGGATATTGTTTATGGACACCATATTCAGCTACTGAAGGGGAGACTCAAGCCGCAGCTGCAACGCCACGTCCAAGCCGCCCACGACGCAACTTCATCCATCCCACCACGTAAACTTCAATATCATGTGTAATTTTCTTATTTATAGTTTATCCTTGTTTCGGATTATTTAATTAGATTGCAACTGAGTCGAGCTACACCAATAAGCTCCGTCCGGGTTTTCTTTGTCGGTTCTTTCCCGGATCGTATTAATAGAGTCAAACCGCACGTAGGGTTTAGAGTATTATTAAAGAGTGCTTGTGAGTTACTTTGATCGCTTAACAAACATAATACTATCACTTTCTCTATTCCTAATCTCTCTCTCTTAGCTTTTTTCTCTCTTGCTCTTTGCCTATTATCAATTCGTTTTCTTGTACAACTTTTAATTATCTCTTTTGTTATATAAACTCATAATTCGATGTTGGCGGATGTATTGTGTGTGAATAAAGAGAAATGTGTGATTTCTCTTTATATTTTTGGTGGACTGAAGAAATGATTGTCATTGATTTTTTTTTTTTTTTTCCTTTGAATTTTTATAGTACAACTAGGATTTCAAATAATCAGGAAGCTATATAATTCCAGCATGGTTATAGTACTTAGAGCTTTTGTGGATGTAATGAAGTAGGTGCATTATCATAAAATTAATGGTGAATTAGTATTGATGTCTTCATGGTTAAAAGAAGGCCACACTTGCACTACATTATGTAGCGGTTTATTTTGTGATACCATTTGAGAAGAATAAGACAAAAAAAGTCCAAGTTCTTGTATAATTTTGTATAATTTTAACTTGTCAATGAAAGTTAACCAATATTTCAAAAAAAATAAAGAAACTTCATTTTTTAAATCTCAAGTTTTTAAATTGAAGTAGAATAGGTTGTAAAGTAGTTTACGTTTTTAATCACTTAAACCAACTGCAAACAATTAAAATTAATTTCAAATAAAACTGTGGTTCATTTTTTGAAGGTAGTATTTGTTGTTTTTAAAAAAAAGCCACGTCTTTCAGAGTTTTAATTGAAATCGCACATATTGATAAATCTACTATGTACACGTTAGTACGAATAATAATATACTGTAGTGGAAGAAAGAGCAATGCCAAATTAGGCCAAATTAAAATTAACGAAGGCCAAATTAAAATTTCAAATTGAAAGCAAAAAACGGTTTATTAAGTTTAATTTAGCATCCATAGATACACAGATCACACACACCATGCTTCCTTCAACGGTAGCTTCTGTAGTTTGGTGTGAACATGCAGCTCTCCGCGTACTTGACCAAGTCCGCTGGTCGAGGGAGTTGCGTCGCCAAACCTGTCGATAGGCAATACGTCAGCAAAACACAAACATACTGTGTTCGACCCCACAAGCATATGAGAAGATGCAATCAAGATGGTTTACGAACCTAGTTCACATGCCTTAGCAGCTACATTCGCAGCAATGTGAGCTGAGATCTTTCTGATATTCGTGAATGGAGGATATATCATCCCTTTGTCGTAGTGTTCCTGCGTCACTTGACCAGCCAACGCCTCCGCTGTTTCAACGAGATCGTGTTCAGTTAATTTATTCAATCTAACACATTTTATGTTTGATTCAATACTTACAAGCTGCTAGAAGCATGTCGTCATGCACCAGAGATGACCAACCCGAAACCAAGCCCGGGAAAGATAGTATAAGCATTATTTGCCTGATGAATGTACATAAAAAGAAAAGATTAACAACAATGGTGGACACATTTTAAGGTGTGTGGAAACATAAAACATGCAAGGCAAGAGACCTGGCCAGGAACATGGAGTTTTCCGTTTAACTCTACAGGGTCGAAAGGACTTCCGCTGGAAAAGATTGCACGCCCCTAGAGAAAATCGTCGAAGAAAGAAATTCAGACATCACCACATATGGAAGCATGAAATGTGGTTCAAGTCTATGCAATCATCTAGCCTCGGTCCAAGTATAAGCTTCTTCAGCAGTGCACTCGGCTTGTGAGGTAGGATTCGAAAGAGCCATGATAAGAGGCATCTGCAGCGTTTAGTGCCAAATCAGAATATTTTACATACATAACATTATCAAGTGACAAACATAGAGAGAGAAAAGGAACCTTGTTGAAGGCGGCCATAGCCTCGACCACCTCTTTAGTGAATTGTTTTCCACCTTCTTATAAAGTTTAATTCTCTTAATATGTTTAATTTATTTATATTTTTAATTTTGTCATGCATTAAATTTTTTAAAATGTTTTTTACTTCTTTTTAATTAATTTTTTTTTTTTATCATTTTCCACTTATTATCATTTTTTGGATAGTGAATTTTCTTACCGAAAAAATAATACTCCCTCTGTTCCGGCTAAGATGACACATTCCTTAGCCGGCACGAGATTTTAGGAGTTATTGGTTAAAGTGTAGAATTGGAAAGAGAAAATGTGGATATAAGTATTAAAATAGAGAGAGAAATAAAGATGAATATTTTAATAGGAGTGAGAAAAAATGGTTGGGTGTATTAATTGGAGAGAGAAGGTTTCCAAAAAAGGAAATATGTCATCTTAGTTGGGACAAACTAAAAAGTAAAACGTGTCATCTTAAGTGGGACGAAGGGAGTAACATATTAAAGTGAAGATAAAAGATCGATTTTGAAGCTTCAAATATGTATAACATTACCGTACCCAAAACCGAAAATCCTGGATCTGCCACTGTCTTTTGTTGTGTATATTTTTATTTCTAAAATGCTGACGTGACAAGATGATAATGGGGACGAGTAGGGTTGGGTCAGTACGGTATACCGTACCAAAAACACCGGAAACACTGGAGTAGGACATAAGAAATAGTACTATCTACTTAGCTTTGAAGGAGGTCATAGCCTCGACCACCTCCTTAGTGAATTGTTTTCCAACACCAGAAGTTCCGATCAGAGTTGTTGGTTTGATAGCCTAACAATGTGTCAAACCATATAGATAAAATACTTGCAAATTTAGATATACATGGAAATAGAAAAATACAAGCAAAATACAAGCATAGCGATGTTACCTGGCGACGGAGACGGTCATCCAGGGAGTGACGAGTCGATCCTCGGAGGCGCGATCTTCACCGTAGACATCTTCGACTCCGCCGCCGATGGTGGATCTCGGGCTCAAGTCTAGCACTGACTTCCCTCCCTATGCTCCTTCAGAAGCTCTCCATCTCTCTAGGTCGTGTGTGTGTGTTGTGTATGTGAGAGAGTACTCTCATGAATTAATCATGATTTGACGTTTTTTATTTTTTATTTGACGTCTTTTTTTGTATTTCATTTCAATAAACAGAGATAAACGAATGACACAAAAACTCAAAACATTTTACTCAAATATTCATTTCAAAATAGAGATCAAACACACTTACACTTATACTATTATTTTACTCGTACTGCTATCATTTCTAAACGGACGGGGATAAACTCAGAAGATAAACTCAAGCTATTACTACTGTAAAAAATCCAACAATTATAATGATTTACCGAAAATAAAAGTCCTCTCGAGTATTTTTCTTCTGTGATGTTTGGTCAGGTTTAGGATAGTAAGGTTTAGGAGGCTTAGGTGCTGGCCCAGCCACAAGGTCACTCTCGACCACCCGCCGAGAACTGGCGGCGGCGGCGACGGCCGTGTCATAGGCGGCGTCGATTTCATCTTGCGTTACCGTCCCATTCTTCAAAGAGGTTTTAGGGTATATATATAGGTCAAAGAGGTTATGTGGGTTCCATTTTAATATTCTACACGTATATTAAATTGATTGCATATGTACCGATTGCATGCTTTTTCTAAAATAAATATGTTATCCTACTTAGCAGTAGTAGTACCAAAAGTCTAAATTACTATCGATTTTTTTTATTAATAAATTAAATAGCTTTGTTTTTATGTCTTCTTTGCTAATTATATATTGATATCCATATCAAATTAAATGGAGTACTCCTTCCGTCCAATAAAAAAACTTTTGTGTACGTTACTTTCCGTCATTCACAACACAGTCTATTTTTTCTGCACATACCCTAGCTCTTCACACCAATTGACTATTTATAGGAATAACTAAGTCGGTAGGTAACCTACATTACCATTCTAAAATATTCTAACTAGTTATTCTAGAGTAATTTTGTATTTAATATAATATTGCTAATATTACCATCCTGTAATATTCTAACTACTACTTCTGGAATAATCTGTTCTAACTAATAATAATTAATATTGCTATTATTTTTTCTATGTCGGTCAACACATTCCAAATTAATTTGCTTTTCTTTTTCTTCATTGTCTAGATAATTTTAGCAAAGTCGGTAGAGACAATTTAGTTCAATATTGTGCTAATGGTGTGATTTGAAAGAATAATAAGAAGAAAAATATCCAAGTTCTCGTACTATAATTTTGTGAAATTTGAACTTATCAATGAAAGTTAACCAATATTTCAAAGAAATTAAAGAATCTTCATTTTTTAAAACTTGATTTGAAAGAATAATAAGAAAAAAAAAATCCAAGTTCTTGTACTATAATTTTGTGAAATTTGAACTTATCAATGAAAGTTAACCAATATTTCAAAGAAATTAAAGAATCTTCATTTTTTAAAGAGTTAAGGCCAAAATTGGTCCTGAACATATGCCCATTTTATGATTTTGGTCCTGAACTTTATCTTTTGAATTTTTTGGTCCTGTACATTTCAAATCGGATTACAATTAGTCCTACACTAACAATTTCGTCAATTTTTAAACGGTTTTAACCCGATTTTGACCGATTTTTAAACGGTTTTAACCCGCATGGGACTGTTAAAACCATCAAAATCGGGTTAAAACCATTTAAAAATTGACGAAATTGATAGTGTAGGACCAATTGTGATCCGATTTGAAATGTACAGGACCAAAAAATTCAAAAGATAAAGTTCATGACCAAAATATAAAATGGACATATGTTCAGGACCAGTTTTGGCATTTACTCTTTTTTAAATCTCAAATTTTTAAATTGAAGTAGTATAGTTTGTAAATTACTTACTATATTAGAAATGAGTCACTCACCCCTTAAAAGGCTTCATAAAAGGGATCTCAAGTTTTTAAATTGAAGTAGAATAGTTTGCAAAGTATTTACTATATTAGAAATGAGTCACTCACCCATTAAAAGGGCTCATAAGAGCATCCGCAGCGGTGAAGAGGACGGTGCTCATCCGTCCGTGCCGCTGAGTACGGTGCCATCCGTCCGCTGATGGAGCTTGTCCGTCCGTGCCAGCGGCACGGCGCTGCTCTTAGCTAAGAGCATGTCTGTGCCGCTGAGCAGCACACGTGGCGACGCCTCATTCGCCAACGGCATAGCCGTTGGCTTATTTAATTTTTTTTAATGCGAAATTAATTCAAAAAAATATTTTTAAATAAAAAAATATTTTTCCACTTCCCAAAAAAAATATATCCATTTTCTTCTCACTTTTAATTTATTTTTCAATTTTTTCCCCCAAAATTCACATTTTCATCTATAAATACCCCCACTTCAACACAAAAAAATCACATTCTCATCTATTCTATCATCATCTACATTCTCTCATCTTTTTTCCTCATACTCTCTCATCTAAATTCCCACCACACTACACAATGTGGGCTCCGTCGATCACCTCTCCGGCAATCGCGGTTGGAACCACGATTGGTTTGACTCCGAGACCGGATTTAGTCCGAAAATGCAATTTACGGCCCCTCCTCAAACCCAAGGTTCGCAAGCTCCGGGTGGCTACCGTCCTTACCCGGTGCACGACCTAAACGCCTCTGGGTTCGGGTGGGCACCCGAACCCGGATCGTGAGGGAGCAGCACCTCTACTCCTACTTTTGTTCCTACTCCTCCTGTTCGTGGCACCCGCACCCCGTACACTCCGGGTGAGATGATGGCGATGTTCAAAGCCTACTTGGCAGTCTCCGAAGATCCGGAAGTTGGCACGAACCAGAACAGGGAAACGTATTGGTAGCGCATCACTCGTCTTTACAATGAAACCCTGCCGGAGGGAACCATCTATCGCTATGATAGTATGGTGCGCAATTGCATCTTCAGATGCAACGAGGCAATCAGTAAGTTCCAGGGGATTTACCTCCAGAAAGAGCGGTCGGCGAGGAGCGGCACGAGCGAGCTCGACATCATCACTGCCGCCTTGGTGACCTACCAACGCACGGAGTTCAAACCGTTCAAGTACCTCGATTGTTGGCAGGAGGGGTGCCAACATCCAAAGTATAAGGGCGGCATAGTAGCATCCTCCTCCAGCTCCTCCAAACGGTCGAGGTCGGTAGCCCTATCCGACGGCGCCTCCGATGATGTGGCTACCCAGCTTGCCGAAGCTAACTTGGGTAGCCCCGACGCTGGCCCGAGCAGTTCCCGTCGGCCGCAAGGAAAGAAGAAGGCGACGACCACTCGCCGCCGCGCCTCGACTCCATCCGCCCCCGCCCCCGCTCCCTTTGTGCCTCCTCCACCCCCGAACAACACGTTGTGGACCCTCTTGGGTCAACTCTATTTGAACGATACGTCTAAGATGACTCCGGATCAACTTGCAACACATGAGCAAATGATCCGAGGTCTCAAGAGGCAATTGGGGTTAGAGGACTAGTCTTTCATGTGTGTAATTTTTAATTTGTAGGATTTTAATTATGTATTTTTTTATTTTCTAGGATTTTAATTATGTATTTTTATTTTTTAGTATTTTAATTATGTAATTTTTATTTTTTAGGATTTTAATTATGTAATTTTTATTTTTTAATGTATTTTTATAATGTAGAAATGTTTTTAATAATTGGAGTATTTAAATTGAATAATAGAATAGTGGGACCCTTGACCTTGTCCTTAGCCCACTTTTACTCCTTGTCATTAGCTAAGAGCACGGATGTCCACATCCGTGCTCTTAGCTAAGGACAAGCTCAAGGGCCCCACCTCCGTGCTCTTAGCAACTTTTACTCCTTGTCCTTAGATAAGAGCACAACACCCACATCCATGCTCTTAGCTAAGGACAAGCTTAAGGGTCTCACCTCTGTGCTCTTAGCTAAGAGCACTAAGAGCACGGATGAGGATGCTCTAAGGGGGAGGGTTATCCATCCTTATATAGAAGAGATATTAGAATTTTAACACGCCCCCTCACGTGGGTCGGAATGACACATCGATACCATATTGAAAATGGGCCACTCACCCCTTAAAAAGCCAAGGTTATCCATCCTTATATAGAAGAGATAGGATCATCAACAAGCCGATGTGGAAAGAGATATTAGAATTTTAACATACTACGTTTTAATTTCTTTAACCAACTGCAAACAATTAAAATTAATTTCTAATAAAACTGTGGTTCATTTTTTGAAAGTAGTATTTGTGGTTTTTAAAAAAGCCATGTCTTTCAGACTTTTCAGAGAAATCGCACATATTGATATACTATCTACACGTTAGTACGAATAATAATATACTATAGTGGAAGAAAGAGCAATGCCAAATTAACGAAGGCCAAATTAAAATTTCAAATTGAAAGCAAAAAAAACCGTTTATTAAGTTTAATTTAGCATCCATAGATACACAGATCACACTTATTTTAGAACTTAGAAGCAACAACATAATGAAGCAAACAAATCTCACAAACAAATACAACCACACACACCATGCTTCCTTCAACGGTAGCTTCTGTAGTTTGGTGTGAACATGCAGCTCTCGGCGTACTTAACCAGGTCCGCTGGTCGAGGGAGTCGCGTCGCCAAACCTGTCGATAGGCAATATGTCAGCAAAACACAAACATACTTTGTTCGACCCCACAAACATATAAGATGCAATCAAGATAGTTTACGAACCTAGTTCATATGCCTTAGCAGCTACATTCGCAGCGATGTGAGCTGAGATCTTTCTGATATTCGTGAATGGAGGATATATCATCCCTTTGTCGTAGTGTTCCTGCGTCACTTGACCAGCCAACGCCTCCGCTGTTTCAACGAGACCGTGTTCAGTTAATTTATTCAATCTAACACATTTTATGTTTGATTCAATACTTACAAGCTGCTAGAAGCATGTCGTCATGCACCCGGATTGCACCAGAGATGACCAACCCGAAACCAAGCCCGGGAAAGATATAAGCATTATTTGCCTGATGAATGTACATACAAAGAAAAGGTTAACAGCAATGGCGGAGACATTTTAAGGTGTGTGGAAACATAAAACATGTTAAGGTAAGAGACCTGGCCAGGAACATGGAGTTTTCCATTCAACTCTACAGGGTCGAAAGGACTTCCGCTCGAAAAGATAGCACGCCCCTAGAGAAAATCGTGGAAGAAATAAATTCAGACATCACCACATCTAGAAGCATGAAATGTGGTTCAAGTCTATGCAATCATCTAACCTCGGTCCAAGTATAAGCTTCTTCAGCAGTGCACTCGGCTTGTGAGGTAGGATTCGAAAGAGCCATGATAAGAGGCGTCTGCAGCATTTAGTGCCAATTCAGAATATTGTACATACATAACATTATCAAGTGACAACCACAGAGAGAGAAAAGGAACCTTGTTGAAGGCGGTCATAGCCTCGACCACCTCCTTAGTGAATTGTTTTCCAACACCAGAAGTTCCGATCAGAGTTGTTGGTTTGATAGCCTAACAATGTCAAACGATATAGATAAAATACTTGCAACTTTAGATCTACATTGGAAATAGCACATGAGATGAGATATTCAGCCGAACCTTGACAGCGTCTAAGAGATTTTTACAGGGTTCATGCTCATGAGCCCAAGGTTGCTTGAAGTGCTGGAGAGATTCCTTACGAGAACTAACAATCAATCCCTATAAATTATATATAAGTTGATTTATTCATTAGCAATCATCCAAGGAAACAACAACCTAAGATTGACAGAGATAAGGTAAATTGCAATTGTACACAAACAATCTGATCACCTTTGAGTCTACAAGCCAAATCTTCTTACGTGTTTCTTCCAAAGGAGCTTTGGTCTATGGATTACAAGCAGCAATGTTAGATCGTGCAAACAATATTTGTAACAGTTGCAGAAAATGTTGGAACATATATTACCTGCTTTGATATTTCAAGCGCTATAAGTTCAGCGATACCAGTTCCAGCCTGCAATTAGAAATAAACAACTCGCGTAAATGAATGAAACTGGTGGCTATCAAGTTTGGTAGGTAAGATAGATAAACAAAAACATGGCAAGAACACGCATTTTATGTCATTTTTGGTCATATAACTCCAAGATAGATGAGTTATCTACCATACTAAACAACCCCTTAATGAAAGTTAATAGGGATGATGATATACCTCACCAGCTCCGAGGAACAAGAATGTATGATCACCCAAGGAGCCGCCAAGAAGCTTAAGCGAAGCAACGAGTCCAGCAAGCACCACAGATGCTGTCCCCTGTAGGTGAAAAATATGTCGGTATAGAAAGGAATTCATGATATGTACTAAGAGGTTTGTAACTGTTTATACCTGAATATCATCGTTAAAGACTAAGTGAGTGGTCCCGTACTTGGACAAGAGCTCAAAGGCATTGTGGTTGGCAAAATCTTCAAACTGCAATCACAAGCTCAGCAACTTTAGATGGAAAACTATCAAAAAATGAGGATACACATTCTTAAGAATTACTATTTGCTAACCTGTACAAGAACTTTTTCACCATAATTTTGCTTCACAGCAGTCATGAACTCTTCCAGAAGGTCATAATATTCCTGGACACAAGAAAATCTATATAATCAAATTATGTCCAAATATAAATTGGACAAGACTGATTCAAGCAGAGGGAACCACCGACCTTTCCAGTCGCCCGTCTTTGTTTGAGCCCAATGTAGAATTCATCATTCAGTAGCGTCTCATTGTTTGTTCCAACATCGATTGTTATTGGCAAACACTAGAAAGATGGTAGGTAAATCATAATACTGTTGGAGCTGACATTGAGCATTCAATTCAATTTTCATAATCGAAGTTCTATTCGAACAGTTTTGCTAGATGGCTAAAAAAATGAGCATAACATAGAAGTGATTTGTGGGGGCTCACCGCAGAAGGCCTGACACCTCCTAGAGCAGTGTATAATGCCAATTTCCCCACCGGTATTCCCATTCCCTGCATTAAACATAGATGTTATGATCAAGTAAACATAAGCATCCTCGCATAAGATAACTCAATACTGAACCATATCTTTTATGCAATAAAAGTGGAGCATAAGAGAGAGTCGGAGGAGTAACCTGGCAGCCAAGATCACCAAGTCCCAAAATCCTCTCACCATCAGTGACGACAATGACTTGAATTGACCTCTCGGGCCAGTTCCTAAGGACCTCGAGTATCTTCCCCCTGCACCCAGCCTTGCCAAGTCAAAACTAGAACAAAAATATAATGAGTGTATAGATTTATACAGTGCAAATAAGAAGGCATACTTTTCCTTTAAACTTATATATAAACCCTGAGGCCTCCTAAAGATACTTCCATATTTTTGGCACGCCTCGCCAACTGTTGGAGTGTACACAACTGGGAGTAGCTCCTCCACATTATCAATGAGAAGCTTGTAGAACAATCTCTCGTTCCTCTCCTGTAAAGAACAAAAGTTCGTACTCAATAAATGACGGGATTTGACATCCCACTCTTAATCGCATTCTTCTTAAAACAAATCTTATGACTAATCACCTATATGAAGTCAACCGAGCGAAAGTTACACACGTTCAGTATAACTTGTAGATCATAACTAAACATTAAAAGACAGCAGCTTTAATAATTTGATATTACCTCGAGCTCCATCATGGCCATGTACTTGTGCAGGGGAAGCTGATACTGGCGAATGCTATGCATCAACTTTTTCTCCTGCATCACAACGCAAAAAGATAAGCAAAAAAATCATAACAGGCGAAATCAGCTCGATTGTCGCAGTTAATGAACAAACCTGAAGCTCTTGGGAGATAACAACGGGAGGCAGAAGACCACGCAAGTAATGTGCATCTCTCTCCTTCTCAGTGAATGCAAGCCCCTTGTTATGATGGGGATCTCTCAGCAGACTATACCCACTGCTCACACAAACAAGTAAATACAAGCAACTCTTAGCCTCAATATTAACTAAAAGTCTAAAATCAAGATCAAACTAGCAAGCATTTGCTCAATATGACTACATTTTCCAGCATTGATCCGACATTAAGATAATTAAAGTAAGAGCCCTTGTTATCTCAGCTAAGTATACCCACTAATACCAACTAAATCAAGATCAAACTAGCAAGTATTTACTCAATGCAACTATATTTTCCAGCATTGATCCAACATTAACCTAATTAAGCTACGATCAACGCAACCCCCTTGTTACGAAGGGGATCTCTCAACAAAACACACAATCAACATAAATACTTATAGTAATAGCATAGCATCAACATCAACCAAATCAAGATCAAACTAGCAAGTCTATATTTCCAGCATTGACTAAACAATAAGACATTTAAACTAAAATCAACGGTGCTAGATTGATACAGACCAAACAGGAGAACTCAGCCCAAAAGACTAGTCTATTAGGTGAGAGAGCTCATTTAGTCTATATACCCCACACCAGTTGTTCTCACAATCGATGTGGAAATTGAGTCCGTAACATAGACACACTTAATTAGTTACAGAGTGATCATTTTCAGATCAATCACTAAGCACCGAGCAATCGCAAGCAGTTTCGCATCAAATTCGTTGGAATCAAAGCAAAAAATACAAGCATAGTGAAGTAACCTGGCGACGGAGACGGTCCAGGGAGTGACGAGCTGATCCTCGGAGGCGCGATCTTCGCCGTAGACATCTTCGACTCCACCGCCGACGGTGGATCTCGGGCTCAGGTCCAGCACCGACTCCCCTCCCCTGTGCTCCTTCAGAAAGCTCTCCATCTCTCTCAATTTCTCTCTCTCTCTCTCTCTAAGGTGGTGGTGCTAGTGAGTGAGGTAGCAGGAAACAGGAGATAAATATCTATTATAGTGTATTGATTAATGGAAGAAGTCACACATGGCGGCCTAACGTGGTACATTTGTATAATTGGCAATTGGATATTGTTTATGTGTACTAGTCTCTGGTGGGGCCCTTGGGTTAGGATGGTGACACACCATCATCGTGGGACTCCAATTATGTGTCGTTTTGTACGTTTAATAAATATTCCAAATTAAAATCTCTTTCGATGATGTACAATGAAGCTTTCCTATGTAACTGAGAAAAAGAGAACAGAGTGAACCTCCGTCCCGCTTTAGAAGTTTCGGTTAAGTCGGGCACATATTTTAAGAAAAAAGTGTCTGAGTGTGCAATAAATAAGTATTGTAGTGGATGTTGGGACCCACTTTTAACACTTTTTTATTAGTTGTAGTGGATGTTGGGACCCACTTTTAACACTTTTTTATTAGTTGTAGTGGATGTTGGGACCCACTTTTAAAACTTTGTAGACATTTTTTATTAATTTATCTTAACCGGAACTTCTAAAACAGGACGTCCAAAATTGATCAACAGGGACTCTTAAAGCGGGACGGAAGGGAGTATTATTATTTTTCATATGTCCAGTAATAAATATTGCATTTAATTATTATTTTTAAAATATCGGATCTCATATTTCATTATTTCATTCTACTTTTAGGTTAATATTATAAATTTATTATATAAAAGTAGACTAATATTTCATTTAACTTTTTTACCACTCTCTTTTATAAAGTTAAACCTTCCTTAAAATCTGAACTAATAAAAAATGAGATACTATTAGCAAACGGATTATATATTAGTAAAAGAAAAGTAGTACGGTTCATGATACGAGCGATGTACTTCAATTCTATAATGGATAATTGGATATGAATATGGTAAATAGCTCATATATGTTGGAGTTATATCACAAAAATGATTTAAAATGTGATATCTTATCATTTTTGCTTATATAACTTGACCTGTTGTATGGCCGATTCAGTTCTAACCTGATCAAAAATCATTTTAACCGGTTGTGGAGTTATAGCGATCTAGGAATTGGAATCGGACCGAATAAGGTTTCAGTTCCTAGACTAACCAGTCAGTCAATATAGGGATCAAAGAACTGATTTTTCATTCAATTTTAATTCGAATTTATCCAGATATAATATAAACAATTCAATATCGAAAAAGATTAACAATCCAACACCTACGATCCGATCATCCGATTCTCGATGCAACTAGACAATCAAATAAGTACCCCTATATGTATCTTCCATATCAAAGTATCCATTTCCTCTTTATTATAATTATATTCGAAAATTATTTAGTAAAATTTCTAACTTCCTACTGCCTAAACGTAGATACTTATTTATTGGAGTCCAGAAATAATTGACATGAGATTAGTGTGGCATGATCAGCTGCATGTGCGTGGGGGTACACCAACATGGACGACCTCGAACAAAAGTAGGTGACTTTATTTTAAATTCATAGTGGAGACATCACTCCGTTGAAAGATTTGCTTTTCCATAAATATCTTCTACCCCGGCTGCGCCCTTCCCAAATCCACGTGGCAACTGTATACTAGAAAATCATTTTCTAATTTCTTTTCCTTGCTTTTTTTTATCAACAAAATATTGAATATTAATGTCAGTTGTTAATCTCGATAAACATGAGAACATATGTATAGTACTACCCCGTCTCCCAAATTTTGACACATTTTATTATTTTGGTCGTTTCTGCAAATTTGATATACTTCACTTTTTATCATTTTTGGTAGTAGACTTCATATTCCATTTAACACATTTCTACTCACATTTTATTATAAAACTAATACTCCCTTCGTTCCATAGTAATAGAGTCATTTTGCCATTTTGGTACGTTCCATAGTAATAGAGTCATTTCCCTTTTTGATAAAAGTCAACACATTTTTCCACACCTACTTTACTCTCTCTTACTTTATTCTTTTTTCATTTTCCACTTTACTCTCCCTTTACTTAACTCCCCTAATACAATTTTTCTTAATTTTCGTGCCGAAAAGATACATCCCCATTATTATGGAACAGGGGAAGTACTTTAAAAGTAGGACACACATCCCACCAACTTTTTCAACTCAATTTCCATTACATTAGAACTCGTGTCAGGTCAAAGTATGTCAAAGTTTGGGGGACGGAGGTAATAGTATTACTACTTACTAGCGTATGATATTCATAATGATAATTGACTTACTAAATTTAAGCCACCTTACAATTAATACTAGACTCCACACTCATAAAGTAAATATATCTCTGAAAATATTATTATTTTAATCTATGCCCAATATACTATACTGTTCATTTTATTTTTGGGTAACTGTTCCATAATTTTCCTTCGTAACTTTTGTTTTTATGACATGGTTGTGTCACAAGATGATCTATATTTTTTTGCCCCAAAATATTGAGTAGAAAACATAAAAGATTTAATGATTAAATTTTAAAAAGTTAAAATCTTATCCGGTTAGTTTAATTGGATTTGTTTTATCCCAAAGTGGCCTTGGTGGAATTGTGACAGATGATGTGAAGTGCCGGTGATTGAAATCATAATATCTTTCTTCAATAATTAATCATGATTGTTTTCTTCATTTTTGTGTGTGTGATTGGAAATTTGGAATAATTGATTATGGTTTTTATTTTGCTTATTGATTATGATTTTTATATAATTGTGTGAAACAACCGTTGACTTGCAACTATGAAGAGGTTGTCAAGTTTAGATCGATGCATGTCCGATTCTTCAACCATACAATAATGTCCAATTAAAATGTTTTCTGAATTAGTTCAATTAATTAGGAGATGGTGGTGGTATATTAACGCTCTATTAATGTTGACTCGTGAGATAGCATCATGATTTTATGTGATTTTGTGGGATTTCTTATGAGATAAGTTATAATTGAGCATCAACAGAATCACTTTTTAGTTGTCATATTAATAAATATTTTGTCCATAACACCAATAAGTTAACCACATCTTTTTAGCTACAACTTATATATAGAAATTAGGGGAGAAAAGGTATAGTATATTCTATCGAAAATATTACCATCCCAAAAGATTTAGGTATGAGAAAACATTAAACTGTTACCATTTCGAATTTTTTGATATATCGAAATCTTAATATAAAGCATTTTCAATGTTGAAATTATATAAAATTTTCGATATGTTGAACCAAAATATGTTAGTATATCGTATTTTATGATGTACCGGATTTGATACAATACATACGATTTATATTGATATCGATATATA
This sequence comes from Salvia hispanica, assembly GCF_029641045.1. Classification (NCBI taxonomy): domain Eukaryota; kingdom Viridiplantae; phylum Streptophyta; class Magnoliopsida; order Lamiales; family Lamiaceae; genus Salvia; species Salvia hispanica. The sequence goes on along the minus strand of NC_142695.1, from coordinate 1,420,253 downwards.
CAAGGTATACAGAATTTCAATGTACCACGGTATATGAAAATTTATACAATTATCGTATTGAAATACTTCAATAAGGTGTTTTACCGTACCGAAAACCATGATATTACAAAAATATTATATTTTCAGTATTTTTGGTACGATAAGTCCGTTATACGATATTTCAATGATTTTATTCTTGAAAAACAAAAGTGAACGCAAAATAAGAAAATTTAAAGATTCCATCCAAATCTTGAAAAATGTATATTTCAACAAGCCCAAACTATTATTACATGTATCACATAATACAAACTCAAAAAATACAAAGATACATTGTTAGGCCCAAAATAAATTTAATGTATGAACCCCATAATTGAACCATGAGCCCAATAATTTTCCACTCATGTCAAGGCCTTTTGAATATTTAAAAATGTGTACACAATTTTAGTATTTCTTGTATGAGAATTGGTTGGGCCAGGGTAGAGGGCTTTATGATATTGAATTTAAGGTTTTAATCTTATAAATTAAGGGAAATGTCGAGGTTGGGCTTAGGGCAATGTTTTCCTAGTGGATTTCAGACTATTCCACACTAAAAAATAAAATTTATTGGATAAAGGTTTGTTTAAGCTGTTAGGCTTTCTGACCCATATAAATAGTGGGAGGACTGTTTTTACCAGCAATTTTTAGATTTGAGAAACTATTTATGTGAAATCTCTCTTCATATGGTCATTCTTATAGGGCATGGACATAACTCACATTTGACTGAAAGATAAACATGTATTGTTAGAAACAAAGATCGATATATATAGTCACAAGAATCAACAAAGAATCTAAGTTAAGAAATTAAGTCAATCTAAACCAATTAACTATATTGACAAAAACAAATACTTGTAGTATTTTTATTATAAATACACTCCCTCTTTTTATTCTATGTGGAACATTTTCTATTAAGCACAACACTTTTTACATAGTTTTGTTTATATAGTTTTGTTTTGTGAGTTGAATAAAGTAAGGATAATAATGTACAATATCTATTTTAGAAGATGTGTTAATTTGAGTGAGATATCCAAAAAAAAATGTATCATTTAGAGTATACCGGGAGTAGAATAAAATCTTTAGGGCGCCTAGCTCGGTCTCGTCCCGGCAGGACGAGCCACGAGCTAGCTTGCATTGTGGGTTTCGCATCTCGCCAAGTGTCTCGTGTATTTGGAGGGTTGGAGGTGTTGTCTCTTAATTAAAAGATGGCGTAAAAAGTGTCGTGGGCCATGAATAATAAAAGAAAGAGATGAATATAAGAGACAGAATCGCGAATGACTTTTTATACTAGATGCTAATTAGAATGATAAGAAGTGTCTAATCGTAATACAACGTAGTCACGTGATAGATTGTGATGTTAAGTTGTTAAGTACAATTATCATAAAATGATGATGAGATGAATCATCTTAATTATATTCATGCTTAGCAATTATGATGTTGTTGCCGCCTACGACCACAACTACCCAATATGACATGGGCTACAACAAGTTGGTTAAATAATTAATAATGACAGCATTTTATGAAAGTGAAACCCACCTTCAACGATTTGGGCGCGCACGTGTACATTGAATCTTAATATTCTCTAAATTACAAATTTATTCAATTATAATAGTACATGTACATATAAATACAATAATAGTGTAAGATACTATTTTCCAATTTAAAAGAAAAACTAACTTTTGCATACTTTTTCTTCATTTATTTCTCTAACTTTAACCTCTTACCATTAGTCATCGTCTAATTTTTTTAGGGCAAATTGTCTGTAAAGTCATAAACTTTAAAAAAAAAATTCTTGTAAACTTTAAATATCGCATAAAAAGTCATAAATTTTACCGGACTATGTAAATTTTCCATCCGACCCAGTTCGATAGATTTCCGACATAAATTTATCCTGCGTGGCGTGCCTGAGGCGTGACTTGGCAAATGGCAATTTCTAATTCGAATTGTGGAATTAATGCTTACTTTTATGTCGAATTCGATTAGTGAAATTCGATCAGTATGTTTATGTCGATTTATATGTTGAATACGATTTGTATGTTTTTATTTGTGCTACTTGTATGTTTGTGATAAGTATAGGGTCTAGAGATTGCAAAGACAGAAGATGAACAATTAGAATTAATGGAGTTTCGCCAAGTCACGCCTCCAGCGCACCATGCATGGAAATCTAGCTATCAGATCAGTTCGGATAGAAATTTACACTGTACGTTACTGTTCACGACTTTTCATACAACATTTAAAGTTCACAGAAAAAACCAAACTATTTTAAAAGTTCGTAACTTTTACATATGATTTGCCCCTTTTTTTTCAATGCTATATATGTGGAGTATTTTTTGAACATGTGCGTGTCGACACACGCATACACATAGTAGGAGAAAAGGAAAATAGGGCCTCATGTTTCTCACCAGCTGAGCAAGGAGTCATATCCACCGCCCCACTAATAATACTATTACTACTATTGTCTTCTCATTTTCAACGTTTGTTTCAGATATAGAAATGCATCACATTCAGCCAAATCTTGGCTTTTCACTAACCCTTACCACACCACCCAAATAATATATCCATGTCTATATACATATAAGTGTAATGATTAGCTAATATATGTGTGTGTGACATGAGTCGGCAGCTTCCCCATTTAGGTTTTACCAATATAACCATATATAATATTGAAGGCCGTTTCACTGACGCTGTTTGGATATGTTGTGTGCCGCGAGATTGATTCGTGTGTTAAAAAAGATGGATTGTATGACACTGTTACGTTTGTTAATCGTCTTGGTTGTCCGTGTGTCTCTTGGCTAACTACATATTTACATTGTCCAAATGTAATATTTCCTCAGTCGGCGAATAGGAGTCCCGATTCATAATTACTTTAAATGGTAAAGAGATCCTACATTCCACTAACTCATTCCACTCACGTATCATTTAAAACTAGTATATATAAGTGAAACCCATATTCAACTACTCCCTCCGTCCCCGATTAAGAGTCACACTTTTCTATTTCGGTCCGTCCTCAATTAAGAGTCACACTACATTTTTACCATAAATAGTAAGTAGGTCTCACATTCCACTAACTCAATTCAATCACATTTTATTATAAAACTAATATAAAAAAAATGGATCTTACATTCCACTAACTTTTTTAAACAACTTTTCTTTACATTTCTTAAAATTCGTGCCCGGTCAAAGTGTGACTCTTAATTGAAGACGGAGGGAGTAATTTTCTTCCACCTACTTTTCTTAACATTCCTTAAAACTCGTGCCGAAATGAAATGAGACTTCTATTTGCGGATTAAACGAGTAAGACTGTAAATTATTAAATTATTCTATGTACTCAATACCTATTTAAACTTTAATATACTGTTCAGACTATAATAATTAAAATTTTGATAGTACATAATATGCTCTCTGTCGTCATCTCATTCCATTATTGATTTCCTATAGTAAATTAAGTAGGGTCACTATTTTTTAGTTGTCTAGTTAAATAGTCATTTTCTCTATATGATAAAGTTATACTATTACTCAATATTAGTTATCCTTATTAATTTATGTTCAATTTAATTTCAGTATTGAGCTTTTTAACAATAAAAAAAGTCCAGAAACTTTATACTAAACAACCTTAAATATACAAAAATGGCTAAACATATCGCTTTACGTCTTCTCAATACTTTATCTATCCTTTTTCAATTATATAAAATGCTTTCCAACATCATTAAGAGATAAAATCAAAGTATTCACTAAAGTAAAACTATTTCTTTGAAGAAGGTGACAATTTTGTCACTCAATTTTTAGTCTTTAGTTAATCATTTCTTTGCATGATCATATCAACAAAATCTTGATAGGTCCCAACACCTTGGTTGTCGCTTTATTATTCACAATAATATTCGCAAAAAACTTGAAATAATCAACTTTTCTTTAAAGTGATTGAGATATCCGTACATGGCAACTAAATTCTGTCTCGCATTACATTCCAAGAATTTCATTAATGCGTTTTGGCTCAAAAATAATTATTTGTTTCTTCATTATTGCCAACTTTCTTCCTCTAAATCATTGCAAACTTTCTACTCTTTCTTTTTTAAGTTCTTTGTCTTTTTCACTTTTTCATCCCAATGAAGAATATTATCTTGGGCATAGGCCAACCCCAATACTAATTAAATTGCTCATTTTCCTCCTAATCATACCAATAATTCCTACTAATTAAATTGCTTATATAAGCCACTACTATTTTTATCCCTATTGTTATTTAGAATTGGTGTAAATAAAAAAAATGTATTTGCCCTTTATCAAATTAATATCTAGAAAATTGCAAAATAATTGAGCCATAATCTTTATGCATCTGTCACTGCTCGTATTTTGATGGTAAGGTTGGGCGACCCCGTCCGACCCCACCTATATCCATTCAGCCACACACACAGGTAGCCCCACACGGCCACCTACATCCGTCCATGATACCCACGTAACCCACCTATATATCGCCCGACCCCATCTACATTCGTTCATGCACACCTATATATATACATATATAACTATAATATTCGTATGCCGACAATGTACACTAAGTTGAAGAAGTAGAAGTAAGAAAAAAGAATGAAAAAACCAATGGACATGAGAAAGAAATTGGACTTTGCAATGGTCTTTGATGGTCCCATTATTAGGACACATACCCCCATTAATTTCAACAAAACTTTATAAAACCTTTTCAAAGCCGCAAACGCTGAAAAAACAGCTCATAAATATTACGGCAATAATTCTCCAAATTAAAAGGGAATAATTTAATTTAATATGTCACTTATCTATGCTTTTTTGCCCCCCTGAGAAAGATACAGCACGGAAAACGATCACTCAAAAATATTGTGTTTCTCAGAATCTATCTTTAATTTGGTTGTTGATTGGTCAATTTCAATATTATTGCTATGTAGACTTTATAGAATGATTCTCTTCATAATAAAAAGGATATTGGATTTATTTACGTGTACAAAGTAGTGGACTCAAACGTAATCAAATGCCTAAAGGGTGAGCAAACACAATTTAAAGGTGATATGACCTATCAAATTTTATTTATAGTGCATTCAAAAGTGACAATTCAAAATTGCAAAAATAACATATTTTTTTTGAAATATGAGGAAAGCAATAAAGGATGGAAATTGGAAACAGATTTTTGTACATGTTTATAAAATGGTTTGTTACTATGCAATGGAGAAAAATTGCTTCAATGAACAATAAAGATATTACTACTATTATCTCAACAAAGTTGATTACATTCCTGAGTCATGTATATATAATTACAAATTACAAGTCATAAAGTCTTAGAATGTCACAACTTCTTGTTATTACCCACACAATTCAAGAAAACAAATATCCATAATATTTGTGAGCAATGACAAAGTGGGAAACAGTCTCACCTCATTTAAGATTATAGTAATGAAGTTTGAAAACTAAGAGAGCCTAAACTAAGAGCTGAATTTCTTGAATCAATTATCAAAAAGAACTCAAAGATGGGAGCTATGGTTCCTCAATTTCATTGAGATCACACAATGAAATTAATTTTCAGCAGTAATGAACATAGTTTACTTGTCACAGATGCTTGTTAATACTCTCTCTAGGGGCTTATGGAATACACCTAACAAAATTTAGAATCTGAAACTTGGCTCGACGTCCATTGCCCATGCGAATTTCGCCAGTAGAGACTTGTTGAATATCTGCACCAAACGAAACGAAACAAAACCCACCATTATTAACGCGTAAGATGAAAGATAGCTCTATGTCAGCAGTGCCAAGCTCACCTTCTCGATAGGAACTTCGTGGCGTTTGCACCATGCAACAGTGATCCTAGGATCAAGATAGTTGATCTTTGACGTGCCCAATGCTACAGTCTTTAGATCCTCTTTCGTATCCTTATCTCTTTCCATTTTTTCAATCTTTGCTGTGGTTTGAGATATCTTTTTCTCCAATCTGTACAGCAGGTAACATCATAAGCTACATGTAGATAACTACTCTGGATAACTCACCCACCGAACAAGTGAGTTACTTACGCATCAGGATTTAGATTCCTCTTCGTTTTCCCATCAGAACCCTTCAAGGGGGGCTTCCCCTTTTTGGCCCTAGCCAAATCTGTCCTCAATTCTTCCAAAATGTTCTAAAAAAAGTTTAAAGAGTAAGGCATGTTAGTAACTGAGTAAAATATAAATTCGAGCATGCACCAAAAAGCAAAACAAGAAGGATAAAAAAGGGACACCATCCAAACACAGGAAACAAAACCCAGAGATGCAGCCTCAGTTATAGATTGATGGCATTACCTTTAGTTCGTCTATCTTTTCATTCAAGCGAGTCATCTGAGCACTGTGGGACTTCGAGACAGTCCGTTGATGATTACAAATGATGGCAACCTGAGTAAGAAATGTAGAAAATTAGACAATGAATAGAAGTTCACCGAAAAGGATCATCGGAATTGACAGCCTTGCCTCCTTGTTTGCATGGTTATAAACAACAACTTTCTCAGCAACTTCTCCACCTTTTGTTTCCTTGCTCAACTGTATGAAAGAGATCCATGTATTAAGTTATTAACATGTACAAAGAGAAGAATTCAGTATTAAGTACAAACATAGGCTGAGGTTTCATTACACATGAATCAAGCAATATAAAACTAGACACCATCAGCTTCTAAAGGTAATGCAATGCTAATACTTTTTCAGTAAATTCTTGGCTAGAACTCAAAATGACTTAAATGTTTTGAAAATTCGATATTTTAGTACAATAATATCTTTTAGGTCACTCAAAAGAATCGTCTGCCCTAATTTCACCTGAGACCCATTCCCATGGCCGCAGTATGGGCAGGAGAATAACTACACTTGCTACACATAAATGGTACTTCTCAATGAACAAATATTCCAAGAAAGAAGTCTCAAATTGTGCATCTTACCATGTCATCCAATGTAATAGATGCATTGTATGTACGGAAGACCTTAGCAGTGAGACCAGGCATCAATTCCTTTAGATGAGCATTCAGTTTACTAGTATCAAGTTTGTCAAATATATCATCTCCGCCTTTTTTCTCTGGACATGACACAATATACATGTAAGTATATACCAATAAGAAACCAGAATGACATGCATATTATTGTAGTGGATCGGTTACTTACTATTTCGAAACTCTTGAATTGCCCTGAAAACAGCAACTTCAACCTCGACTTCATTCTGATACCTTATAGAATCTTTACCAAGGAAATCAAACTGCACGTATAGGACTTCACTTTTGTTAATTCAACTTCAAACTTTGAGGTCGAGTATAGTAAGCCTTCCAGGTTAATATAGAACAGTTATATCAAAGATGAAATTATTGGACCTTCAAGATATTTGGAGGCACTGGTTCCACATTTTCAACTTTTAACGTACAGCAACCTACTGTATCAGCTTCATCATCATCCTACAATGAAAAAGATATTAAAAACTGTATAATCCTCAATTAAAAAGCATGCACAAATTTCAAAAAATCAGTGCAAAGCTTGAACATATAAAAGACATCATGACAAGACAGAAATTCAAAGAATGATAAAACACAAGAACCTCTTGCAGTTATACCTTCTCATTGCCTGCCCTAAGAGCTAGTTTGTCAATAAGATATGTAGCTACTGCTATCTGCTTCTTAGTAGGGTCTTTGCTTGTAAAGTCTTTGGTATATGCTGCTCGGATACCTTGTATGTAGTCCTTCATTCGAACACAACATGCAAACAATTAGTACAACAATCTTCACAACCAACACAAATGACAATAAGAAATTGGAGTTTAAGTTTGTCTGAATAACCTTTAATAGCCTGGCCTTCTCGTACTTCTCTTTGTCACTTTGTCCCTTCAAGGTACTACTTGCGGCAAGAAAAACATATTTGAATTCCTTCGGATTAATGGGGTCATTCCAAAAGGCCAACCATGTCACTGTGTTGTCATGCCTTATTTCTTTCCAGCTGCCGGTCACGAAGTTCATAGAGTATTAATTTTAGAAACATTCACACTTGAAGCTGAAACACTGTTCATTCTTTGTGGTATTTTGAGGAAAAAGAGTCATTAAAAGAACCTTTGGCCAGGGATAGGGCACTCAGGAATTGGAGCATCCTTTCCAATATTGATAGTTATGTCACTTGGTTGAATTCGTCTTTTCAGCTTCCCCATCTGTATTGACCATCAATATTTTTTTTTCAGTAAAAGCTTAAATTTCTACATTAACAACAATGTTTTATTGCTAGAAGGAAGACTTCGTGCACCTTTGGGTGCTCACCCCGGCCGCGGAACAATCCAGGTGGTTCAACTCTAAAGTTTCCAACCTGTACATGAATAAAAATTTCAGAAGTTGCATTAGCAAAACTTTAATTTCATAATACTGACAATCTTTAATTTCAAGGAATAGCTATAGTTGTTATCCAGTAGAAAAATAAAATAGTCATGCAATATGCTCAACGTTTCTTATACCAACAGTAGTGCAACAGTGAGAGTTAAGGAATCATTAAGAAAATTCTACAGCCTCCAGTAAGCATGATTGTATGGGTTGCTAAGAGATTCACAAATCACAAGAAAACAAACGACACATGCAAAGAGTTTTAGTATATTTCATGAAGAATGAAAATAAAGGGTTAGTAGCATCCAAGGAAACAAACACATTTGCTATTTCATCTCATAAAGGTTGTGAAAGTGTCTTTCTAATTTTTGATTGACCAAATCATAACAGTAGAAACAAGCCCTTTTTCGTTTGAGATTCGATTTTTTAGTAAACTAGAAAAAAGTACAAGAAGGGATCAAGCTGAAAGTCACACCTCAGCTTCTACTCCTTGATATTTGGATAATGTTGAAAGAGAAAAGCATAGATCTTTAACTATTTGAGATATGAAGTTGGGGAAAGAGAGCGAGCATAGATCAAGAAGACAATTATACCTTCTCTTTCACACCATCAAGAATGGCCCACATATATTTTTCCTCTTGCTTAAGTTTCTCCTCCTTCAAAGCTTTCTTCTCCTGCCCAGTGTAAAGGAAAGATAAGTGATGAAGACATTTACATATGAAGAGGCAATTAGTTACATTTGAGCCACACACAGAGCCCTATGGCAGGGAACTTATCAACAAGTTGATTCATTCTCCTTTTATTTCAGACTTTCAGTTAACAATTTCATTAGATTCTCAGCTTCCCGCGCATTCTGGTCCTAATGCTATTAACAGAAAAATTACCTACTAAACAAAGAAACACTTGACAGAACGAGATTGCTAGCACATGATCATGATGAGACATCACATTATTAATCATTTACAGTGTCAAGCTTGTAGGAAATCAATATTTTTCACCACAAACAATCACATTTACTACATGCTGAAAACTGAATAAGGGGCAAGAACCTAGCGAAAATCATTTATCTAATATTATCCTGAGCTTATAACACAACTACACCATGTTGAAATATTGATCAAAAAGACTCAGCCATTCTTTCAATATGACAGTCTTAAGTACACCTACGAATATCTTTGTTTCAAACATCAACTGAACACCAAAAAAAAGAGATCAAGAACCTAACATGGTCATGTAAAGTTCCATCTTGCTTTAAGTGTGTTCTTTTCTTTGTAGAAAGAAATTTTTATAAACAGTTACATTAAGGAAGAAATAACATGTGAATGACACTGTTTGTGGCAGCCAAGTTAATAGCACATTAGACCCAATTATCAAGAAGCATGTAAAGCATAGAACCAGGTAGGCTTGATATTGACTATATCACATAACAGAGGAAATCTTCAAAAGGTAACCAAGCACACCTCCGTTGTCATCTGTTTCTTTTTCTCCTTTTCACTCAGATGCCAATCATATATTGGAGTGAAATCACAGTGTTCTAAGCTCTGAATAATGTGATTTTTCCCCAAAATCTTCCGCCAGTCATCCATGAAGTTCTCTTTGAACTTAGGCTTTTCCATATACTCAGTACCAAGCATAACCGCAAACATTGTTGCCACCTTCAAGTCGAAGAAATGAAGATTTTGATATAATTCCAAATAATATAATCAACTCTACAAGTAACAAATACAGGGGGAGGGGTGCCATAAGCATAGATGCACCAAATAGATGTGTGAGTGAGTAAAAGAGAGAGAGAGAGAGAGAGAGCAGCACCTCTTCCTGTTCTGAAGTTAAGTCAACAGGCTTCCCTTTATAGAGCATCTTGACACCATGAGGCTTATATGGTGGCGGAAAAATCACACCATTATGGACCAAAGTGGTCCACTTCTGCCCATCACCAGAACTAGGATGAACCTTTGATGACTCAGAATACTTTGAGTTTTTAATGAACTTTTTCGGTTTTTGATTGAACTTTGTTATTGGAGTTGTAGGCTTAGTAAATTTTTTGACTTGTGCTGATTTCTTCTCCGCAACAGCTGTCTTCTTTATTCTCTGTGATATGGGAATATGATCTTCCTCATCTTCTTCCTCCATTTCAGCTTTAATGGACGATTCTTTATTTTTATGAGGTGTAGATGTCTCACACAGTTTAGGCCTTTTTATAGATGTATCCGTAGGTTTTTCACTATCTACATTTCTCTTCTTCAAAACAGCGGAAGGTTTCCTATCCGTCGATGCTGAACCATTTTGTCCACATTCGGCCAACAAAGGTTTTTTATCACTAGTAGAAAACCTGTTGGCTGAACCCCCAGCAACAGCCTTCACTCGAAACTTAGAAGACAAAGGTATTTCATCATCTGAATCTTCTGATTTGGGGATCTTTGAAGTTTGACCAAAATTTGAAACATTGGCACCTTTGTTGGCATTTCCAGGGTTGAACTTTGATCGCCCAGCATGAAGCCTGGCACTAAGTGGTTTATCATCTTCAGAATCTTCTGATTCCTCCTTTGGTCCACTAGTGGATTCATTCAAAGAATTCTCACCTTTAATCTGACGCTTGTTAGAGTTTAACTCACCGGCCTTTGAAGTGGAAGGTTTAGAATCCACCATTGTAGGCTTTACTGCCAATCCCTTGGTAGGAGAATTAGATAATTTTGGGCTCATCAGAGGAGATCTATCAGGAGGTGTCCTGGAAGAAGGGACCATCTTACTCCTTTGAACAAAGTTATTCTGACCATTTTGTGGGCGTGCATTTGATGCCGGCGACCTCCCTTGCTGTTGATCATGTTTCTGAGGTACTGATTTTTTAATTTCCGAGTTTGATTGGTTTGGCTTTGAAGAAGAGCTACTCCTTTTGAAAACTAACGGTACATCATCGTCATCCATATCATCCGCCATTACCTTTTGCTTGTTACATGCCTCAACAGCCATTAGTGGCTATTACCTATGAATACACCAATGCTATTGTTAACAGCTATATAGCAATTCTCCAGTTCATTTATGTACACTAATAAATTTTAACAGAAGTGGAAATTAGACTTGCAATTTTACAGTTCAACCTAAGAAGCAAGTGGTTTAAAGTTAAAGCCATGAGTAAAACTGAAAAGTTTCTTCTATGTGAAAATTTCATTCTTATTCCACTGATGAATGCTACATAAAAGTTTAATCTCTCAACTAAAACATACAGATACATTCATCTAAGAAATAACTAATTTGACAAAAATAGCTCTTTGTCAATGTTTCAGAAGAAAAAGTTATATTTGCAACTCGCAAACAACCAGCAATTACAAGATGCACCATAAATTTGAGAAATAACTGGATGCACAGTTCTTTTAGATTCAGCATAGATAAACATTCGCTTATCTCTTCAAAGTAGTTTGATTCGTTCCATATATGTAATTTATCTAAAGTTATACATGTAATGCTGATGGATAAAATCAAGTCTATCCAACTGGATAGAAAGACCCTATGTGTGATCTTAAGATTTTAGGCATACGCACATCTCAATCTATATCAACTGTAAGACGACTAGACGAGGATAGAATCCAACTCTTCCATAATGACAGGTATTGGGTTAAGTCTTGCCTCAGTTAACTGATTCTACATTAACTTGGGTCTAGCAACCCCAATTTCAGCAATATGGTTTTTCCCTAGTTAACAGAAACGCAATACCCGCATTACCTAGAAAATGATTATCACCTGCATTAAGCAAAACTGACAATTGTCGACTAGAATCACCATTATGAACCAGCTCTCTGATACGAAAAATGCATTTTCAATAAAAGAAACAATTCAATTAACTTCCAATCCAGCAATTACATTCCTAGCTCACCATCCAACAATCAATTACATGCACATAAACCACAACAATGAGTCAATGAAAACGCCCCAAACGGAACCATCACACGCCAAAATCCCTAACGCCAAAACGGTAAATTAGACTACATCCCACAAATTAATCAGCAATCAGCACGATAAGCATGAAATAGCTAACTTTTCCGACGAAACGAAGCACCGGTAGTGAACCGAAATTAGAAATTGAGCTCCTACCTTCCCCCAATTCGTTGCCCCAATTCGGAGACGCGCCCAATCAGTAATTTTGTAACGGAATTCAAATTGTACAAGGGGCGCTTATTCTCGAGGCGCACGAGTCTTGTAAAAAATCGACGGCGGAGGCAGGGCGGCGGAGTTGCCGGAGGCGAGAAGGCTCCGGTGAGCCGGAGGTGGGAAAATGAGGGTATGGCGAGTGAGGGAAATGGATGCGGCGTGAGGTGTTGTCTACTGTTAAGAGGCATACAATTTCCTTCTTTTTTTATTTTTCTTTTTTTCTTTCCGGGTTTGGTTTACGGGTCCCGACCCGTGTAATTCCACGGGTATGACTCATTGAAGTCGGATAGGATAATATGGAAACTTTATCCATCCTCTTTATCCAATTTTATTTAACTAAAATAGGAATATTGGTATTTAATATCATGAAACTTTCAAAAAAGTTGGATTTTTCTCATAAATTTTAAAATTGACGAATAATATCACGTACTTTAGTGCGGATTTATTTTTTCCCACAAATGAAAAAGTTCCCACAAATAATGTTACGATAAGGATTTTTTTCGTAATTTCTCGACAACAAATTTTGAGAGCTTCAAGTTTTTCAATCTTTGAAGATAGTTTTTCTTGAAGCACACCCTCCAAAATTGTTCTTCAATCTATTAAAATAACATGAATTTTTTCATTCGTGAGAAAAAACAAACTCAGCATAAAGTTCGTGATATTATTTATCAATTTTAAAGTTCGTCGGAAAAGTCCAACTTTTTGAAAGTTTTATGATATTAGATGTCATTAAAATATAATGTTAATATTCTCTTTTATCTCAAATAAAGTTAAATGTTCAATTTTATCTTATCGGTTTAACGTTTATACAAATTTTTGGGTGATTGAAATAAATGTCAAACGTTCCAATTTCAAAAGGTTTCATCACCACATTATCCCTAAAGACTATTGTAACGTATCCTTAAAGCTCATGGAGCAATTTGGTTCATACTAAATATTTTTAAGCCTGAATTAAAATATTTGGGAGTAGTACCTTTTCAATAACCTTAAAGTCTATTTTTATATATTTGTACTAAATGGGAAAGTGTATAAATATACCTATAGTATAAATTTATAAAGACAGACACTTCTAAAAGAGAAAAAGGTGAAATCTTCACTTTTGTTAAAGCCCATCTACAGTCCACTTCGTTTTCTTCTCTTGGGCCCACAGCTAACAATTAAGCCCAATTATATTTTACTACTAATCATGCTTAATCTAGTTTGCCCCTAAGACTCCAATTATTAAAAATCTCTTTCAACTACTTTTAGGCTTCCCCTTTTGACTCCTATCACTTCTCTTTTTTCTTCACTCCAATATTATCACTTTATATCAAAAAGTATTATACGATAACAGTATAGGTATTTTATGTCTATATCTTCGTATATCAAATACGTAGTGAAAATTGGAAAGTATGACCACGAATCTAGATACCTAATCTTCTTGATATGATCGAATTCTCCATTTAAGTCCACTACTTTCGACGTTCACATATTTTTCAATATATCGCAGGAACAATTTTTTATATAATTGGATTTTTTTTAAAAACTTTAAGCCTTTTCACACGTGTGTGATTTATTAATTTCATCAACACTAGGAAAGCTAAACTTTAATCGTTGAAAACGTGATTCAATTCTTAGATCAACCATCATATAAAATATATCAAAATGTAATAAAATTTATTGCGTTTCAGAACTCTAATTCTCTATATGCATGGCTAGAATTTTCACCAGAGTATCACTATAGTTATTTATTATGTATAAAGATATAGTGTCTCCTTTCTTCCCTTCCATCTTTTTTACCATATGTTTTATGTTATGTCGTTTTCGTCACCATCAATTCTCCTATTTCACTGTTTTTTTTTTCTTGTTTATAATTTCTTTTATATGGTTTTGCTTCTTTTTCTCGTTAGAATTTCTCTTTTTACGTCCATGTGTAACATATGAGGCACGGCACATAAGCAAAAAAATTTAATTAATTCCTTCTTATTAAGGTGTGAATGGAATGGTGTTAGTGACTAGATCAGGTCAAAAGTAATAATGAACCTAATTATTCGATTAATATTTGTGTGATTGAAATGTCAACTCATAGATTAAAGAGCACATGCACCTTTATAAATGACAAAAATAAGACCTTAACAAATTGGTTTTTCATTCTAAACTAATAAAGCCTAAGCTTGATGTTTGGATGATTGCGTGATGTCCTTTAAAGAATCATTACATTAAACCACACATCAAAATACTTGAAAATTCTAAGTTCTAACTAATCTATTCAGTATTATTTTTAATAGTTTGCATGAAAAATCCATGCAAAAACATACTTTTCTTTCCCAATATAAAGTATTTTCATGCTATAGACACTTCAACTACCTAGAAACGGAGTGTCTAATGTTTTTCAAATGGACGACAGTTGAATAATAAAAGTTGGGACCGGTGGTAACTCTAATGGAGTATTTCAGCCTCATGGACTACTTGTGGGATCGTTCGACTCCTACTCCACCTGGATTTGTCGTTGACAACAAACCCTGTTTTACTTTACGAGACTTTTCAAATATGCAATTTGAAAAATTGCGTATCAGAGGGGGTGGAGTGTTTTCCTTTTATATTATTTTTATTTTATTTTATTTTTAATGTTGTACTTTTACTTCATGAAACATATATGTTAATATGGATTGTGGGTTTAATTTGGCTTTAACTCGGGACTCTATAAACTAACCAAAGTTATCAATTAAATATGGCAATTTAGAATGCAATATAGTACATATGATTCATTGACGAAGACAACTTGCAATTTCTAAAGAATAACAAAGGAATTGCATTTATTAATACACATGTGTATTTTGTATACATGTGTATGTCACTATGCTTGTAAGTCTTACATCAACCTAAAATTTAAGCGCAGCCATATAATTTAATTATTTTCTCCAACAATAAATTATCCTGTTGCTATTGTTGTGGTCACAAACAAGAAGATAAAATCTAATGGAACTGAGAACCAAGTGTATAGTGGCAAACAACAATAAAATATCTTGATGCTAGTGTCCTATGAAGATTGTCTTTGTCAATAATCCATCGCTAATTTACAACAGTTTTATAATTAGGGTTAATAATATGAAATTCCCCATTCATGGCTCTTCCATGATTGTTTGTGTAGAATAAATTGCTAAGGTTTTGCTTTGCGCTTCTGACTTTATCGAAACGCTCCTTACCTCTAATAGGACTTGCGGGGAGTAGTTTTAAAATAAATCACTGTGGTTTCGCTTTGTGTTTCTGACTTTATCGAAACGCTCCTTGTCCATATTAGAACTTGCAGAGAGTTGTTTTTGTATTTATCGTTGATTGTATTTTTTTATGAGATCTTATCAAGAATTTTTGTTCACTACCTCTATATAGTAGCTTGAGCATTCTTTTAAATTAAATTAAATAAATACTATTGGTTTGGTTATGGCTTATGAGCAAAGTGTTAGGTATAACTAATAATGATGCATGCTCTATATTTTAAAAAATTATCTCGTATAAATGTATAATTATATTCTTGTAACCACCAAGTACAAAAATTGATATTATGACAGGTACGTTCATCTTTTTAAAGAAAGGAAATAGAAGAAATAAAACTAAAAAGGTTTGCCAACAAATGCATAAGTTTACTAAACCGTGGCTTGATGTCACTTATTCGATTCATTAATAATCGAATAAGAAGTATACTCTATATTTGCGACTCTGGTTTAAGCATTTGATTATTTCAAAAAAATATGCAATTTATAAATATTTCCTCTCCGATTTAAACTTTTCCATTGAAATTTAATTACTCATTTTCTTAAAATGAGAAGTACTCGATGTCATCGTCAATAAGAAGGTACTACAATGTATAAAAGATTAAGACAAAAATATTGACATCAATACAAATGAAGACAAGCAATGCATGTGCTAATAATGCCCACAATTGCCACACATGCTGGTTATTTTTTGATGTAACAATATGTCAAGTTATAGACCTCAGGTTCCATTTGTTCATTTTCTTTATAATTTTAAATAAATAAAATAATACTAATTTGAGTTTTAATCTTACATAATTTGTTAGAGAATGCTCAAGCTACTAGTACTATATAAAGGTAGTGGAATCATAATTCAATAGTACATATATTTGATGTGGTTGTTCAAATGTAAATTCAATTTAGACTATACATATAAATCTCAACGACGCCCTTCCTTTCTTTCTTTTCATATCCACTTTTTCTTATAATTTTTCTTCTCTAGTTCCTCTTTAAGATATAATGTCAAAAGTAGTGAAGCATTTAAATAATTTATGTTTGTGATTAGCTAGGACATGAAAGTGTTCATCCAAAGTCCAACTATCACATCTTTTCACCTTAACAACACATAATCATGCAATTAAGAGCATTTATTTCACACTAAACATGCATCTCTTACTATTAGCACATTAAATAAAGTTTATACTATTAAATTTTCTATCATTTATTTAGTTTGTTCTATTACCACTCTAAATAAAATTTATCTAAAATTTCGTTCTATCTATTTTATTTTCATTAATTTTGTTTTATGTTTTCTAATTATTCAAACCTCTCCTTAATTGTTTTATGAAAAATAAATAAATAAATAAAGGAAAAGCAATATGAAGTGGAGAATAACAGTAGCACAGTAGTGATAATGCCAAACACAATTATTTCATGAAATCTCATCTCTTATCACTTGCAGGGTTAGTCATAAAAAATATTCATATATTTGCATATGGATTTATGACAAGAACATACCCGCGTTATATAGAATTTTTCATAAAAAATCAATCAAAGGCTAGCTTTAGACAATCGAGTGATATTTATTATTGGCTTATTGTTATAGTTAAAACGTATATGGATGCCAATCAGGTCAATTCAGCAGGCCTAAGGTCAATTCTACTTGAATTGCAAATATGAGATAATTAGATTGTGATTTTATCGGGTTAAAACTTTCAACTCTAAATTTAAAATGTTTGAATTTTGATTAGCCTGATGAACTAATTGGATTACTATTGATAAAATTAACATTTGATCAATTAAATACATAATGAAATTAATTTTCATTGGATTCACTGATAATGCAAAATATTGATAAGAAAAATAAATCACTTTAAATCCTTCGATCTTGTAGGTCTACAACGAAGACATCTTTTTGCTAGATGAATAGTATATAGAATATAGAAGAGGCGAAATTTCATTTTGGCCGATCAATATATAAATATTTATCCACGGAGGATTGTGATTAAATGCAAATTCTAAATATTGTACAAACTCCAAACTGTGACGTGTACTTTTAGAAAATGTCAATAGATGGCAAAATACCAACAATAAAAAATGTCAACACAGTGTCAACGGTTGATGTTGTGTTCACATTGTGTTGACAATTTTTGTTGCTATATTATTTTGTTATCTGTTGATATTTTTTAACGGTCCAAATCATAGTTTGAAGTTTGTAAAATATTTAGAGTTGGCATCAACGAATGTCTCCTTCCACTTTATGAAACAAATAACTATGTATTTTAAATATTTTATCACACGTGATTATTAGAGATTCGTCTTTTGTTAAAATTGCGTCTTCATGTGCAATTTGGATACTAAATTATAAAATAGTACTACATATATTGTTAATTTTCTATGTATATCGACATTTTAGCTTGCCCGTCCAAATATATGTCGTGGTCCTTAGTTTTATCTAATAAATATGTGGAGGGAATAGTTTCGATTTTATCAACGCGATTGAAACTTATTTTTGTTTGTTTCAAAATTTAAAAAAATATATGTATATGTGGACATTATACATTCAAAAGGCCTAAATTTACATCACAAATTTCGTATAAACAAAATATAATATTGGTATTGTGAGACACCGAAATGCAAAGTAATAAGAAGATATTTTAAAATAATGAAAAGAAGAGATAAAAAAGTATTGCACGTAATGTGTAGAAACACAACATATAGATTTAGGTTCCCTACTTTTTAAATTTAATTTTTGTTTCAATTTTGACTAGCATTCATATTTTACCTCATCTCCAGTCAATCATCATCCACTATTTTAAAATTAATTAAACAATATAAATTTTTTTATTTATTATAGTAAGCATTTGTAGTTAGTTTTTGTTTCAATATGTCATTTTTTTAATTGAATGCTAACGAATTCGAGAGATTCGATCTTCATAAGAAATGTAAAAATACGAGGATTTTAACTTGTGAATATAAAAAATAATAGTACTAGAACTTAAGAGTATGAAAACAAATTTTATAAATAGACAAATCTCATTATGGAATTGATATGAATCTTTGTGGGGAAAATATGTTTCAATGCACGTGCTTATTAAAGGAATTGAATGATGTGTCGATTGTAGAATCAGTGAAAAACTAGCCATACATTTCATCAACAAAAAATTTGAGAGATACTCCTAGAGTAACGAATTAAATTATAGTAATTTTATTTATCTAATTATTTTATACAAAAATTCATATGTCGAGATACTAATATCTATATAAGAAAAGTGACCATGAAATCCAGCTACATAACATTATCATGAATTCATGATCCACGAACACCAACCCAAAAGTATTTATTATGTACAATATCTTTTACAATTTTTAATTCAAAAAATACACAAAAAGATATGATTTGTCTATTTGAAATATCTCCGACAACTACAACCATTTCCATAATTGCACATACGTATCCCATCCATCTCATATGTATGATTGAAATTACAAAACTATCTTAGCAATTTAGGTATAGCTCGAAAAATAATTTTTCATTCATGAATCATCTACGTACTCTTATAAGTAATTGCCTAGTTTTTCATTTGTTAATATAGTTTTCTTTTAATACCTAATCTGAGTAATAGAAGTATATAAAAAAAACACAAGATTTACGTGCAGAAATATATGACGATAATCTTCAAAGTTTTGTTAATACAGATTACCGATGGGTTACTAATGGATAATTAGTCGCTTTATGTTTTAATTTATGTAATTCTATATTAATTTTGTTAGTTTATAGAAATGCCAATTATCATTGTGTGTTAGATAGAACTTTTTTTAAAATATTAGAAAATGTTCAAATCATATATAGTTGGCGAACCACTCAACAATACTGAGCAAAAAATACTAAGAAAACAAACAAAATAACACATAACTACCAGAAAAGCAAACGGACGTAAAAATAAATCACAACCATTACAAGTGATAACAAAATGATATCCCGTAATAGCAAATAAACAACCACAATAAACGTACAGAAACACAATATAACCAAGTCACAAAAGCGAATTCAAGTCATGCCCAAAGTTACCCGACATAAGCTCAAATTACTAGAAAATGAGTTTTTCTCGGTTCTTGTCTGTTTATTTTAACTTCAAATAATTGTGTTAGTGAATTAATCAAGTAGATTGGTGAAAAAAAAAAATAGAATTCCCAAAAGAGAATTGAGCAGAGATGCAGAGTCAATCTGTGGAGATGGCTATTTTACTATTATCTGCACCAAATAATTGCTGCGACACAGTCACACACTGTTGGGTTTCAGCAATTTGTCAATTAATACCCCATATTATAATGACAATAATTATTTTCAATAGTCCTCACTGATGAATTATAAAAGCATCATCACCAATTCAATATAGTATTTTCTTAATTCCATTTAACATGATTTGAAAAGGTAGACCCAGTTTTGGAAGGTCAAAAAGTAAAAGCATATTTCTTTCACATCTTCAATTTGTCATTTAGGTAAATTAGCTGAATATTAATTAGTATTTCCACTTTCCAATTTTTGGTCATTATATTTAATTAGGATAAATAATATCTCAAGCTTTAATATAAAGAAATAAATGTTAGTAGTTAGGATTCATAGTAATTTTTTTAGAATAAATATTTTAAAAATAGTAAAATTAATAGTGAGATAGTTCAATTTGTCAATTTTATCAACGAATTTACCAAACTAAAACCCTAAAAGTTTATTTTTCAATTGCAAAGAAATCCATTTGTTTTGAAGTAATAAATATATTTTTCATTTATTTATAAGTTAATATATACGTAATTTATTTTCTCTAATATTTTGGTGCCCTTTGAAGTAGGAAATTACTCATCAAACCACCAACATCCTTGATTGGCCATAAAGGAGAAAATGGACCACCTTACCTAGTATGAATCCATTATGTATATTTTTATAAAATACATTTAAGTATACCTTTATTTATACTCACAAGTATTGAAGTATAGCAAGTCAAATAAGTATTTTGCGAGAGAGAGAGAGAGAGGTTGAACTACTAATTAAGTAGATATAGAGAGTAATTAACGCTAATAATAAAAAGCTACTCATTCTCCTCAATTAAATGGCAACTAGTATTTAATACAATGCGACAAATACGGCACAAAAAGAAATTAATAGAATCAAATCTTGGATCTCATGCTGTGAATAATAAATATCAACGGAATACAAAAGAAAGAAGAGTAGCCATTGACTAATTGCTTCTTGGTAACACACATCTTTACACATTAATCTATTTCTAATATTATTGTTACAACTTCATAAAAATACAAAAAATCAACAGTAATCACTAGAGAAAAAGAGCCTATACCTCGAAACGCTACACTAATAATACGCTCTTCGACACTAATCACAACTCTTGAGCAGATTTATAATAAAAAATTAGAAACGCGCCATGTATCGATTGAGCACTGCGATGCGAATGCTCTAATCCGATGAGGAAGAAGACAAGTAAAATGGTCAAAACTCTTGAAGGGGAAATTTCAAGGAAAAAGAAAAAAAGAAAAAAACACACAATTAATGAAAAAAAAAAGATGGGGAATTTTTTTTGTTTTTGATTAGCAATGATGATTCCATAAGAGACCTTGAAAATTTGAAGACATGAAATCATCAATCACCATTGAATGATGATCCTCAGCTCCCAAGAGAAGCCCACAATCATCTAAGGAGCTATGTAGCAATGGGGGATTGATGTAGAAATCCCATTCACAGAGCCTTGGCAGCTCCACGATCTCCCCGAGGAGGTCTGCGGCCTCCTCGGGCGAGGACGCGGCGTCCTCCTCTGAGAAGGACGAGGAGGACGCCGTGGTGGCGGGCGAGGCCGCGGCCGCGGCCTCGCCCAGATGGTCCATCTGGGCGGCCTTCGCGGCCGCCTCCTGGACGTCCCGCGGCGAGCAGGTCGCGGGGCGGGGCAGGAGGGCGGAGATCGCGGGGAAGTTGAGGATGGCGGCGGCGCCCTTGATGGCCAGGGCGGCCACGTCGTGGGCGCGCGCCGCCATCTCGGCGGTGGCGAAGGTCCCGAGCCAGATCCTGGACTTCTTCTTCGGCTCGCGGATCTCCGACACCCACTTCCCCCACGCCCGCATTCGCACTCCTCTGTATACCGGATGGGCGCTGCCGCTTCCTCCGCTGGTGTTTTTGCTTCTCTTTTGGGCGGCGCCGCCGTCTTTGGCGGCGTCGCGGGGCCTCTTTAGGTGGCTTTTGGTGGTGGAGGAGGAGCCGCTGCACTCGGACTCTGAGTGATGCAGCTCAGCCATGGAAGGCATTGTAATGGTGATCACAATGGAGGTTTTAGATTTAGAGCAACTATATATATATACACCTCTATATATAAGTGTGTGTGTGTGATGTGTGGTGAAGGGAGTGTTGGAATTTATATGTGTTTATTTTTCTCTTTGTGGCTGTGTGCGTGTGTGTACAGTGTGTGTATCGTTTGGTGGGAGAGAGATGGGTGCCGCTATGTGACGACAACGACAGTTTAATTGGTAAGACGTTTCTCCTTTCGTTCGTTAACCGCAAATACAGATAAAAAGTCATAAGGGGCTCGAGCCCCAAAATAAAATTACGAGAGGCATTATAATTTGTAAAACGATTCATCTGTCAATAACAGCGCGTACGAATAAAAGTCGCAGGGGGCTCGAGCCCCCACAAGATTATTTTGCGAAATCACAAGGAAATTTTATTTACAACATTCACCATAACGGATATTGAATTTAGATTTTAGACGGTGCGTTCGAATCGATACGATTACAGATTACAGGGTAAATAGGAAAGCATTATTGATATTAATTTTTTTAAAAACAGGAATGCGGCAGGCAGCAAGCTGTTTATCTTTTTCAATTTTTTCTTTTATGTTTTCCCCTTTTTAAATTTTGTTTTTGTTTTTGATTTTATTCAGTGGTGTTGAATATGAGAATGTATGGAGGCCCAACTCCACCGACCGAGGGTTTGAACAACCACCACTTATTAATGACATTCACAGAATCAAAATACACAATTATTGAATATTTCTATAAGGTTTTTATTTTTTTATTATAGTTATTTGAAGATGGAAGTTAATTTGCACAGATCTCAATTTCAATTCTAGGTATGTAATTTTGCCACATTATTATATGTATGATTATTACTTCATTTACATTTCAGAAACACGGTGAATCGCAACTTAATTGTAAAAAACATTTCATTTCTAACTAATAAGTAATCAATTCTAGTCAATGAGAATTATTAGTAACCTTATTTTTTGAAAAAAAATACATATCCTGGTTATCGTTTGCTTAAAATAGCGGATTTAGAAATTTAAACGCGTAGAGTTGAACATAATGAAAAGAATCGTCGAAAAACATACGCGGTGTAGTATCTGTCGTTGACAATGGGGCGGACAAAGCACAAAAGTGAACCCGAACTGTAGATTTAGTCAACCCTCGAAGGGATAAAATACATCTGTCGTATTGTAGAATCGGCGCCGGATCTAAATGCAGAATTTAATTGAATTTTCCTAATCTTAAGAGCCAGTAGTGAATTTGACCTCAAAATCAACCTGATCTGTCATTGATGGGATTGAGACGAGTTAATTAAAAAGGTGGTTTTGAATTAAGGCCTAATTTGTTAGTACATTAGTAAGTCTAAATGTCTAAACCAACAAATTAAACCTCAACAATGAATTAAATTAATATTAACGGCGTATAGCCATAGCCAGCCGGTTTTGTGCACAGCAGCACAAGTACATAGGTACGAATTTTGCATTATCTATCTTTTTATCTCAATTATTTTTTCAAATTAGTAGGTTCGAGGAACTTGCGTAGTTATTTAATTATTTATTGTATGCGATTAATTAAAATAGTGGGATCCTTTTTTAATATTTAAAATGGGAAAAAAAGAAAGAATAGTCGGAAATCCGGTGCTCAAAAATAATTGTGGGACATGTAACACTATTGTTTGTGTATAAGCTTTTCTATGTAGGTGTGTATAACCTTAAAATATATAGAAGAAAATTCCAATATCACTTTTGGGAAAAGGGACAATAATAATATTTTAAACTATAATTGAATAGCTCATGTGATAGATTATTTGTATTGAAAATAGTACTATTTGATATACAACTACCTTTTTTTTAGATACAATGTATATATACATTGACCATATACTATTATATAAGTTGATGAAGATATTTAAATAAATAAAATGATATCCAAATAATACTAATATTACAATTGAACCGATCAAAATAAAATAGTTAGAGAATTGACCAACGCAACAGTACTACACACAATGCATGCAAAGGCGCGACATAACACGTACGACGTGCCCACACGCCACAAAGTATGAATGCGCGAAGAATCATGCCACGCGCACTCCCTCATCGGCCGCGTGTGGGCGTGCATCTGGCCTAGAATGAATATAATTAGAGTAAATTATAAATAAATAAAAAATAGGAAATTTTGGAAATAGTGTAATTGAAGTGGTTTTATGCTCTAGGGTTGTTATTGCCTTTGCCGGGTTAATTTAGCTCTTGTTGTCAACTAAAATACAAAAAATATAAAGATTATTAAAATAAAAATACTTATACTATGCATCGTAATAAAATGTAAAAGTATAAGGACTTATACCACTAGTCTAATTTATAATATTACTTGGCTAAGGAAGATAACTATGTTCCTCACCTACTTGAATTTTTGTTATGGACCTTGAATTACATCATATCTACTGATTTATTCTAACTTATCTCTTTTTTTTTGTTACACCTAACTCTTTGTCCATACGTATAAATCGAAAATCAAATGCCCTAGATTCAAGTACATACTGTACAAATTAATACTCATAAATATGACAACACATACACACACACATAGTACTATATAAGTACTCATTTTATAAGAATATTTTTAAGTACTATATAAATATTTATAAGGTTGACTAGTAATGTTAGAAAAGCTAGAATGTCATTTTACTTCTGTTTTCTTATGTTTGTATGTTGCTTTTTTTTTAGTTGTTTTGAATATTACATTTATTTATACTATGCATAATTAAACCGAGATAATTACAGTATTAACTAATAACTCGAAGAAAGATAAAATAAAATGTCAAAGAATCTTAAATCAGAGCATAGGGCATTGAAAGAAGGGCTCATACCATTTTACAATGACCTTCATTAGGATGGAAATATTTTAATTACATTTATTCGCTGACCATCATTTATTAATAACATTATAGTCTGACCTAAATTGATGGTTCTTAAAAAAAATTTATGTCAATGTGTGTAGGTTAAATTATGTCCCCCAATATATGTTAGGTTCTCCAAATTCTATCTGAGTGACTTTATTAATATGATTCCTGTTGTTTGGGTATGTTATATATTAATGAGCTCAATAAGATAAAGAAATAAAACTATTGTCAGTGTACATGGTAGATATTAATGACTACCAATTAATTAAATTGCAGACAAAGCAGATCTATCACATTTAAGGGTTTAGGAATTGATGATCATCCAATTTAATTACCACACAATAAAACTTTATTACTCTACCTGCTCACTGTGTTTCTCTCAACCCTTAATTATCTGTACAATTTTGTTGGCAATGTTATAGTGTCACAACTATGGCGTAGTTATATATTTAATACATTGAGGGATCAGTCATTAGGGTTCCAAACTATTTAATTTATTTTGAAATTATAATATTTTTTTTGTACTATTTTATGCTCGTCATTTCATGAACGTGCATTTCTACCTCGCTGAGAAAAAAGGTCATGATTTGTTTAGCAGTCTTATCAAGTATGATAAGTCACTTAAGTAAATAATAATAATATCTAGAAACAAAAGTTTATTTTGCTATTGTATCCATTCGTCAATACAAATCTCATTTCACTTTACTGTAAACGGTAAATAGTCTCGCATTCCAATAACTCATTTAACTCTCATTTTACTACTCCATAAAACTGGTATATAAAATTAACACTCACTCCACTAATTTTTTTAGCTCACAATTCTTAGAATCTGTACGAGGAAAAGTAAGCCTCGTAAAACTAGTCGAATAGAGTATCAAACTTGATTCATAAGCAGTAAATTTTATTCATAACATTTATTATTTTCATTTATAAATTATGAGTGTATAATAAAGAAAATCCCATGCATGCAAATTTGTCGTGATTAGATTGATGAATTAATTCCATCCACAAATATGCTTGCAAGCATCTTGGCGGGGTTGGGGCCGAAGAAATCCCACACTCACATTCACAACAACACTATATAACGCGGATTCAGGTGCGATCAAGGTCTACCCACCTCACAGTCAGCCCACGAGGGCCGAAAAACTCCATCAAAATCAACATTTGCAGTTGTTGTTGACCCCACAGTGCGACAGTACCCTTCATTTTCATTCACCGTCTGCTATTTATATTGCTAGCGACGACTACCGCACTGTCTCTGCCTCTCTATGCCGATAGTGACCTTCTTCAATGTGTCCGACCTAGAAATATTATGTGTTTGAGAGAGAGAGAGAGAGAGGGCGTTAATTTCAATATATACAGTAGGCCTAATTACCTCTGGCTCCCTACCCCATAATTAAGATCACCAGACAACTCCATGTATTATTGTTTCAATGAATTTATTTAAAGCTTCGTCATATTTCATACTTATTAAATGTTGGAGTATAATTAATTTTAATTTTTTCCGTTCCAAGTAATTGAATTGGAGGCTTTTGTTAGGTGCTATGAAACTGAGTTCAAAGTGATAGAAAAGCAAAATCTAATGGAAGAGAGTATGTGTTTGTCTACTTTAGTATATACTGTTTTTGCAACTTATATTAATTATTCATCATTCATGTGCCCAAAATAGCAATATATACCTAAGTTGTTTGAACAATTGGAGAAACTATGTACCACCCAAGCTAAAAAAAATCTCAACCAATTAAGCTACAAATTTAATTTTTTGAGATTTTTTGCATGTGTGCGTGACTCAGTAACTAATTAAATTACTAGATTACATATAGTGATAATATATGAATATTTAACTCTTGTAGGTACCATTAAAAATTTGGATGTGAATGATCATTTGTTTGATAAAGTGTGTGCATGATTGTTAAATATTCGTTATCCTAACTAAAAAAGGGATGAAACTGAGTTATCCTTTGAAGTGGAGCTTTAGCGATTTCCACTAATATTTAAGTCAAAATTTTGGTTTAAAAGGGTAAGGAAAGTATAATTGATTCCATATGTCTAGATATATAGTTTGAGAATATTGCACTGCGATTCCATTGTTACCCCTCAATCATTGGAACCTTTATGAATGTAAAAAAAAAATGTTTGTTGGAATTTTAAATATTTACATGTTGAATGCAAGTGATAATATGTTGTCTTTGATAAGTTGATTGATATGAAATGGAGAAATCATTTTCAAAGTGACAATGTTAAGAGAATCGTTTGTTTCTCGATCGCTTTGCATGTGTTGTTGTTAGGAATGAGATTATATTGGCATAAACTACTAATTTGGCCACATTTTGGCTTGTGCCTATTGTACTACATCAAAGTATATGGAGTTTTGGGATCAAAAAGTAATCATAAACTTGATAATCATATGTTAAACTCAGCTCAAATTACTAAATGTATGCTTATTTAATTTTCATTATTGTTGAGAATTTGCATACTTTTCACATTTCCCACAAAAAGTAGGGATAAAAGAGGAAAGTTTCCCAACTTTCTCAGTGTGCATTTTTCGTCACACGGTGCAGGAGCTCTGCCTCAATCCTTTGATCCTCGTCGGCCAACCACTGTCAGTGACAGTCGTCACACTGCATCTGTATTCCGATGCTGACAATAATCTTCTTCATTGTGTCCGACTTCATGAGTTATGTACGTTCAATCATGAAGTACATGGTAGTTGCTATATTCTTTCACAACAATAACCTTTATCATAACTTCAAATTCCCCTATAGCCAAATATGTAGAAATCATGCAAAACAATATTTGCACAATAATCTCATATTAACATGTAGTCATCAAACAATATATTTATATTTGATGACATTATAATTTCCCACATCTTTATCAATGAAAAAACTCTAACCCCAATTTAAACACCATTCTCACTCCTAAGCCTTGAATAAATTTTATACTTGAAAAAAGTAATCAAAACTTGATAATCATATGTTAAACTAACCCTAACTATATGTAGGCTTATTTAATTTTCATCATTGTTGAGAATTTGTACACTTTTCACATTTCCCACAGTAATTAGGGGTACTTTCTCAGTGTGCACTTTTCGTCACACGGTGCAGGAGCTCTGCCCCAATCCTTTGATTTCCGTCGGCCAACTACTGTCTGTGACAGTCATTAGTATTTCGATGCCGACAACAATCTTCTTCACTGTGTCCGACTTCACGAGTTATATACGTTCAATCATGAAGTACTACATGATAGTAATTAATAATGCAAAATATCTGCACAACGATCACTGATAGGATGGTTGGTAAAATGTTGGGTACAGTATATTAATGGTGATGATAATTGGGGGGAGGGAATGGCCATGTATTTGTATGGATGATATTTTTATAATGGGATCGAATATTTAAAGAAGGCAGCTCATTTTAATTAATGTTGCTCCCAACATCCGTATAATAAAAGGGTCCCAACCCCTTCTGAACCGTAACTCAGTTCTCTCGAATCACTTAGCAACTTCGACATGTCCCATTTCGATCTTAACTAGCTGCAATGGGCCCCACTCATTAACTCTACTTAGTTATTTTACTAGTGTTAATCAAGAAATAACTAATCTATCACATCACTCATTATACAAATTCTCATCATAGTAATAATAATGAGTATATATCATGTCTATTTGTGGCGGACGCATGATTTTATTTTAGCAGGGTTCGAGTTTGAAATTTTGAGAGAATAATTTTCATATGTTTCGCTCTGATGATATGAACTTTCGCACAACGATTTGCACAGAATACTGAAAATCCGACAATGTATCGTGTAGTTTGATGAATGAGGTTGGTGGACGTGTTCTTATAGTGGTGATCATTTGCTTTAATGTTCTTGTGTTCGTTACTTATCTTCGGTAATGGTGTTTGACATACCAATGCAATACAATACATGTAGGGGTGAGCAAAAAAACCGAATATCCGAACCAATTCGAACCGAAATTTTGAAATTCGGTTCGGTTTTTCCGGTTTTAAAATTAAAAAAAAAATCAGTTTTTTCGGTTCGGTTCGGGTGAAAAATACCCCCGAAAAAACGAATTATATTTTAAATATAATATTATTTATATATATTATTTTAATATATTTTATATAATATGTATTATATATATTCTATTAATTTTATATTATATATTTATATTATATTAGAGTATATAAAATAATAAATTATATATATATATAATATATACTCCATATTTTTTTTTCAATTTTTCGGTTTTTATTGAAAATTTCAGTTTTTCGGTTTAATTCGGCTTTTTTAGTTCGATTTTTTGATTTTCGGTTTTTTAATTTTTCGGTTCGGTTTGGTTTTGATTTTCAAGGAAATTCAATTTTTCGGGTTCGATTCAGTTTGGGCAAAAAACCGAACCGAAACCCGAATGCACACCCTTAAATACATGCATAATCAATTTATGATTAGTTAAATCTCTAACAAAGCAGTCCCATGTGATACATAATCAATTTATTTTTAATATTCATGATTTCTTCCATGATTTTTTCCTAAAATAGTTCCCATTAATTTATATGAAAGTCAGATCTCATTTATTAATATCTAATAAGTTAAAGAGACTAAAATAAGTCTAGGTTGTAATTTTGTGCAATTGGAAATATGATGATCCCATAATTATTCATGAAATAATGTGTACTGATTTAAAACGGTAATAAAAATTTGTAGTTAGCATACCATTATATTTTAGTATATAAAACAATATTTTTTTTTATCCAAAAAACAATTCCTTTCAATCTGCAAGTACCCGAACAAAATCTTTGGAAGTTAATTCTATCAGTGTGCTGTTATTATTTAATATACATGTATTTAATGAATATCTTTTGTAATGCCAAAATTATCCTTTTTCATCACATTATTTTATTTTTGTAAGCTCGAAAATAAGAAACTTGAATATGTTACATGTGTAAGAATTGTGGAGTACATAGTAGTTGTCACTACGGCTTAGACATAATGATTCCACAAAGGTACTCAGATAGTCAGACCTGATTTTATTATTATCATTTTATTGTTTGGTTATTATTTTGGTCGACATCGATCAAACAAATATTTACGTACACCTCTCCTGGACAATCTGATTTTCGTTAATTTATAATTTCATTTTGTCGGGAGAATAAGAAAAATGAGAGATTAAATTTGAAATTAATAACAAAAATTTACATTTTTTCAATTATGATTTTCATTAATTTTTCATTTCATTTTGTGGGGAGATAAGAAAAATGAGAGATTAAATTTGAAATTAATAATAATAATTTACATTATATGTTGAGCTTTTTTTCAATTATGATTATAATTTTCATTAATTTTTCATTTCATTTTGTCGGGAGAATAAGAAAATTGAGAGATTAATTTGAAATTAATAACAATAGTTTACATTATATGTTGAGCTTTTTTTCAATTATGATTTTCATTAATTTTTCATTTCATTTTGTCGGGAGAATAAGAAAAATGAGAGATTAAATTTGAAATTAATAACAATAATTTACATTATATGTTGAGCTTTTTTTCAATTATGATTTTCATTAATTTTTCATTTCATTTTGTCGGGAGAATAAGAAAAATGAGAGATTAAATTTGAAATTAATAATAACAATAATTTACATTATATGTTGAGCTTTTTTTCAATTATGATTTTCATTAATTTTTCATTTCATTTTGTCGGGAGAATAAGAAAATGAGAGATTAAATTTGAAATTAATAAAGAAAATTTAGAGTATATGTTAAGATTTTCTTCGATTATATAAGTGCTTGAGCTAAATGTGGCGAGCACAATAACAAAAACGATTAATTGAAAAAAACATATAAATAAACCTATATAAATATGACATATTTAAATCTCACAAAGCATAAAATTAGTAACTATAGATTAACATATTA
Organism: Salvia hispanica; assembly: GCF_029641045.1. Taxonomy (NCBI): domain Eukaryota; kingdom Viridiplantae; phylum Streptophyta; class Magnoliopsida; order Lamiales; family Lamiaceae; genus Salvia; species Salvia hispanica. The sequence goes on along the minus strand of NC_142695.1, from coordinate 1,389,427 downwards.
AGATGCAATGCTTGATTAGTACAACCTCCGTCCCATGTTACTTGCACTGCTGCTTTTCGGCTCGTCACAAACTCCTTACATTATTTATAGTTTAAATTAGAATTAATGCATTTAATTAATATGTTAGTTTAAGTTAAGAGCTCCTTTATTAAGTGATGTCTCATCACACTTAAAATTCTAGTTTAATTACACTAAAAAATCAATCCCAAATTTACGGCCTAAAATGAAAAAGTGCGAGTAACATGAGACGGATGGAGTACTTTCTTTCTTAAATGTTTTTTTTTACACTGTGATATATTATTCAAACAAATCAATAACGATCACATATGAATAAAAAATTGGAATGCAATTACTTTCTTTCTTAAATATAAAAATGGATAGATCAAGAAATAGAAAGTGATTCATTGTTTGCACAATATACATATGTTGTGAACATATTTAGAAACGAAAGTGGACAAAGTTGTTGAAATTGCACTAATTTCCAATAGGCATAATGATGAAACACGTTTTACTGAATATACAAATATTAATGACAATTATAAATCACACAAATTCTATATTTACTTTTCTCAATCTTTAACACATACCAAAACACAAGGACGACTTGTTATCAACTGTAAATCCCAAAAATGTCGAAATCTGAATGCTGAATGCATGTTTGAACTAAATTAATTGAAAATGATGTAGCACCATGCACAGCCACTGTTTGTCATAGAAGTACAATTTTTGGTCCCAAAAATTAATCTCTAGTACTGTTTGGTAATTGATGAAATGTACATTTTTTTTGTCCGAAGTGGGTAGTGATAGTTTTCACTGCTTTTTTAGGGGTAGAAAAAATTATTTTGGTCTTCGTTGCTTAAGTTTGGCTCGGATTGTTGAACTATTCGATTACAGGTAACTTTTTATAATTAATATATATTTTCGACAATTCTATATAACAAAAACAAATTCACTCATAGGCGAGAATCCATTCAACTCAAAAGTAAAATTTAATTCTTAAAATATAAAAAAAGTGAGAAAATTACTAGTATAACTTTCAAATATTGAATTAAAATAAATTTTCATACACAGTTTAAAAATATCTTATTGGACGCTAATTTTCTAAAGTCAAGAAAAAAAATACAATAAAGCGTTCTGGAAATTAAATACTCAATAAAAACGCATTTATTCTCGAGTTAACCATATGGAGCTCGGACCATTTTCAGATAAACACAATCGGGTTGTGAGCTACACAATTTAGGGTCATTTGGTTAGGATTATTTTGATATTAACTTTATCAATTGTGGATTTATTTTTGTTAGCTTATAGATAATTACGTGTTGAACTGACATCCCAAATCCTCAATGAGACTGTAGCTTGACATCCCAAATCCTCGATGAGACTGTAGCTTGTGCACTTCACTATCGAACCATACAATATGACAGAGAGATATTATACAAAATCAAACATTCGAAGTGGGTAATAATTTGAATTGGATCTCTTGATGTAGCCATTTTTGTGGCTTTCACAAAAGCCACTTAAATCATACAGTAATGTGTGAATTAGAAAGCTATAGACCATAGATTCATTTAATGACTGGGGCCAATGGGCCAACTATTATAATACTGGGCTTGACTATTGTGCTATTTGTGGCCCATCAAATTCTATGACATTACAACTTTGGCCCAAATAATCCAAATTACACAATTTAAATGCCTCCACAGTGATTATGATCATAGCTGTTGGGATGGTGACTGTTTTCTAAGAACATCGGCAACGCGGTGCTAGGAGCGTGTTCCGTTGGAACGAGATGGCGGCAAGCCGTATTGCAAAGAGAGGTGGCATGAGGCGGGGCCGTATATTAAGGGAAAGATCGTGAGTCGCTTTGATTGATTTGTGTATAAACAGTTGTGTTGATTTAAATATAAAATGAATGGCTAACTTACTGATGGGAGAAAGTAGTGACTCAACACTCCCTTCCCCTCGTGCCATTTTCTTTTGGTTGTTTCCTTTTCCTTCTATTGGGTTTTTAATAATTTAACCAAGATATGAATTAAACTAAATTCAATATTTTAATTGAGTTAATTTGAATGTTAATTTAGTTATGAATTGAATTTTAAATTTTAATATATCTAATTTAAATATGAATTAAACTATATATAACTATACACAACTGTTAGGTAGCATATTCTAATGAAAGAGCAAATTTTGCCTATCAAATTGTCTATGACTAATTAAATAAAGTATGCAAATAATACTCCATATCTTTAACATTTTATTTGTTTCGGTAACTGAAAATCAAATATCAAACTGATACAAATTAAAATTTGAAATTCAGTTTGGCTCGATTTAATTTGCAAAAACTATACCTAATAGAGTATAATTTATAGTATATATATTATTATTATTTAATTATATATTTATTTAAAATTCGTTCAATAGATTTTAGAATGGGTTTCATATGGCTCCCAAATGTTACAAGCCTACGTTCAAATAATTTGCAAGTTGAAAGCCCATCAACACAACAATAATAATATTTTGCACACAGATCTAAAATTTGTGAGTGAATAATATCGGTCAAACTAGAATATGGTACTATAGTTTACAATCAAAGTTTTACTATATCATCAAAATGAATATAGATGTAAATTTAAATACAAATCCACAAGATAAATAGGTAGTAAAATAAATGCGATATAATAATAATTAAAAAAAAAGGAAAGAAAAAGGCGCTCGAATCTGATTGCAGGCGGTTTCCCGCCAGTTTTCTCCCCCAATTTAGGCTTCCGCCCTCTCTCTCTCTCCATCTCCGCCGTCTTCTCTCTCCCCACCGTGAAAACGAAATCCGCCGCATTCGCAAGCATTTCCGATGGCCGAGACTCAGCAAATTAAGAAATTCAAGTCTCCATCTAAAGGAACCCCAAGAGCAAAGCTTCCAATTTCTATTGACCACCACATTGCGCCGCAAACCCCACAATCCGCCACACCGAGTGCAATCAACCTCCGCCGCTCCCACCGCCTCACCGCCGCGACGCCGGAGCATCGCCCCGCGCTATCCAGCTTCAATACTCCTGCGAAAACTAGGAAAATCTGTGAGAATCCGCCCTCGATTTTACCGACCGAGATCTCAATCAACCCTGCGTCTCCGCCGCCGGTTGAATCTCGGAGAAAGAGGAAGTTTCAGGAGAAATCGGCGGAGAAGGGGAAGGATTCGAGGAATGTGAAATGTAAACGTGCTGCTGATAGAAAAGTGACGAAGAAGAAGAAGGTGTATTACAAGAAAGTGGTGTATGACGGCGGCGAGTTTTCGGCAGGGGACGACGTGTACGTGAAGAGGAGGTCGGATGCGAGCTCGGACGATGAGGATCCGGAGGTGGAGGAGTGCAGAGTGTGCTTTAAGCCGGCGAGGGGGAAGCGGGTTTTGATCGAGTGTGATGATTGCTTGAATGGGTTTCATTTGAAGTGCCTGAAACCCCCACTCAAGGCAGTTCCTGATGGGGATTGGGTTTGTTGTTATTGCGTGGCGAGGAAAAATGGAGAAGTGATGGAATTTCCTGAGCCACAGGTGGGGAAGAAGAGGGCCAGGACTGCCAGGGAGAAGTTGCTTTCAAGTGATTTATGGGCTGCTCGTATAGAGAGGTTTGTGCTGTCGAAATTTTGGGGATTCTTATTTTTTTTTCTTCCTAATTTTCAATTGTGTTAGTTACTATGTGATTTTGTTTGTATCTCTGAAGTTTATGGAAGGAAGTTGATGGTACTTATTGGTTTCGAGCTCGGTGGTACACTATTCCGGAGGAGACTGCTGTGGGGAGACAGCCTCATAATTTGAGGAGGGAGCTCTATAGGACCAATGATTTTGCTGATGTTGAGGTGAGTTTTATCATTTTCTTCTCTACAACAGGATTAGGTTGCTTGTAATTCTATTAAGTTGCAATGATTGATAACTGTTCCAAGTCGTTATTCAACTCGATATATGTTCTTTGAGTTTACTTGGTTCATAAGAGTGGTTTTGTCCTCTTAGAAGGGAGTTAGCTTTGATGAACTGTAATGCTTTATTGTAGGTGGTGAACTCCTTTTCTTGAATTAGGAATATCCTGAAACACAAAGGTTTATGTTTTCCTGTGGTATAAATCTCCAATTTACTCTTCTAATAAGGTATTTTTATCTTGTTAGATGGAGTCAATCATTAGGCACTGCTTCGTAATGAGCCCAAGGGAGTATGCTAATGCTGCCGATGGAGGAGATGATGTGTTTCTCTGTGAATATGAATATGAAGTGCAGTGGCATAGCTTCAAGCGCATTGCAGAGATTGACAATGATGAAAATGTAAGTTTGGTGTGGACAACATCCAAGTGGATTCTATATTCTCTTAGAATTTATACGTTCTTATTTTACTTGCAGGATGGTGAAAGAGTTGATAATGATGCTGATTGGAATTCTTGTGATGAGTTTGACTCTGGCTCTGACTTTGACTCAGAAGAAGAAGCGGACTACGAGGACGAAAAGAGAAACAGACTGTCTCAATCATCTTCACTCCGCCCAGTAGCAGCAGTATGCTGACTTCAACTTCACTGTCCCACATATCTCCATGTTTATGTATTACATAACCGACCATTGGATCTGGTTTCCTTGTACAGAACTCGCGCAAGGGACAAATTTTTGGGCTGCAAAAGATTGGGGCAAAGAAAATACCAGAACATTTAAGAAGTCGTAAGCAGACTGATTTGGAAAAGGCTAAGTCTACGCTTCTGCTTGCAACACTGCCCAAGTCTCTACCTTGTCGCGATAAGTATGTACTCGTAAGGTATTTGAGCATTGATGATTGCCTTACTTTTCGTATAATCATACATACTTCATGCAGGGAAATGAATGAGATAACCACATTTATCAAAGGTGCTATATGCGATGAGCAATGCCTGGGAAGATGCTTGTATGTGCATGGTGTCCCTGGAACCGGAAAGGTAAAACATTTTTTAATTATAAGACAAACAATTCTTAAAACCAACTAGCCATCTTAACTTTTTTGTGTAACTTGCTTGTTTTCTGCACCACACTGCAGACAATGAGTGTGCTTGCTGTGATGAGGAATCTGAAGTCTGAGGTTGATGCGGGAAGCATTAGGCCTTACTGCTTTGTAGAGATTAATGGTCTTAAACTGGCTTCACCAGAAAATATATACAGTGTAGGATGCATTATAACTTCTTTACTTTGCACTTTCTTTTGGTGTTCCCACTCTTTGTTGACTTATAGAGGTAATTGTTTCCAGGTAATCTATGAGGGACTAACCGGGCATAGAGTTGGTTGGAAAAAGGCACTCAATTTGCTGAATGCTCGATTTTCTGATGAAAATAAGTGCAGGAAGGATACGAGGCCTTGCATTCTTCTCATCGACGAACTTGATCTTCTAGTAACCCGGAATCAAGCTGTACGTTGTGCATATACGTGATAAAATCCATCTGCTCTTAGATTAAACGTTTTTTAAAAGGAAATTTCGATCTGCAGGTTCTATACAATATTCTTGATTGGCCTACCAGGCCAAATTCAAAACTGATCGTGATAGGTAAGAAAGGTTTCTGCCATCAATAAGTTATTGCAAAGTTGCTAACATGTTGACCTGATTTTGTTGCTTTTTTTGTTAAAAAATAAAAAATTTAGGGATAGCAAACACTATGGATCTTCCAGAGAAGTTGCTGCCTCGCATTTCTAGTCGTATGGGAATACAGAGGCTTTGCTTTGGTCCATATAACTTTCAGCAACTTCAAGAAATAATTTCCAGTCGCTTAAAGGGAATTGATGCTTTTGAAAAAGTTTCAATTGAATTTGCGTCAAGGAAGGTTTGTAGTTTGCTGCATCTGACATTTATGACTAAAACCAGGAATGTTTTTTTGTGTGTGTGGAATTCATACTGTACTTGACCTTAGGTGGCTGCTGTATCTGGAGATGCTCGTCGTGCACTAGAGATATGTAGGCGAGCTGCAGAGGTAGCAGATTATCGCGCTAAAAAAACTGCACTTTCTAGCTCAGACGCCTCAGGTAAGACTTTTCTCTGACATTTATTTCTCTGTTCGTTAGTTTCTGCAGAATAATAAATTCTTTGGCTGAGACTCGTTTTTTATTTTCCATGCCTTTAAAAAAGTAACCGGCATATAAAAAACGGAATCAGGAGTTTAGGTAGTGTAAGATGCCAATAGAATAAGACAGCTTGTATCACCCACCAACACTGCAGAAGGTTAAACTCAAAATGGTTAGGCTCTGTAACTTTGACATGATGTTTCAGATTTAACTGGTTCCTCCTTCACTCATTCCACCAAATTTCATTTTGCAAATACCACAGTTGACTGTACACGCTCTAGCACGGATTTTCATTTGACACTATTAACGACCACAAGACTTAAGTACCCTTGTTGTGGTTTGAAAATGATTTATCCATAAAATAACTTTACTTATGTTGTTTTCGGTGAAAGAAGTGAGTACATCTTAACACAGTCTACTTGCTTCCCATGCTATCTCTGCACTGCCCTAGCACAGCCGTGTTATAGATCATTTGTTGGTGGCTAGATAGGATGCATTCAGCCGTTTTAAGAAGGTGACTTAAGACTTCAACATATCTGGTTTGCAGGGAAAGTTATGGCTGGTATGGCGGATGTTGAAGCAGCTATTAAGGAAATGTTCCAGGCTCCTCATATTCAGGTGAGTAGAATAATATTTTCTCTCTTATGATTACATCAATGAAATACTGAATATGCAATAAAAAAGTTAATAATTTTTTATTTCCTGTTTCATTTTTCCACCACCAGGTGATAAGAAGTTGTTCTAAACTAAGCAAAATCTTCTTGGCTGCTATGGTATATGAACTTTATAAGACAGGAATGGGAGAAACGACCTTTGAAAAGGTATGTCAACTCTGCTTAAAAGCATCGATTTGGTACACAAGTCTTGATAATGACATCTGCACACTGTTGTCCGATATGCTTCACGAGTCAAAATTGCTAGCAGATACATAAAGACACCAGATCAATTTGCGTTTACAAGTCTAGCGCTTTAGATCCTCTAGTATTTATAAATGGCCTAGTAATCAAGATCATCTTCCCATATATTGTGTATATTAACTAACTGAAAGCAAACTACAAACATTGCCAGTTTATTAAATTAAAAATGCAATGTTAGTTCTCATTCTTTCTTATACCAATGAGTAATAGCATGTTCCTTCCATCTCTACAGTTAGCAATGGCGGTCTCTAGCTTCTGTGCTAACAATGGAGAAACCTTTCCAGGATATGATACACTCTTGAAAGTCGGGTATGCAATTATATACTCTTTGTTTAGGAAGTTGGCCGCTACATTATTTTTCTATCATTACTGCTCATTGTTTTATGTTAAAGAAACTAAGAAAAGACCAATTCTGTAATATAAAACAACAGTGGAGGCATCTTTTGTCAAACTTTTACAATCACTTGCCTCATTGGTGATGTGATGAGAAATAAAAATATGCCTTGTATGAGTAATATGCAAGAAAAAACAGGATTTCTGGAAACAATATTTTGTTTTTATGAACTTGTACGATAGTAACTAAAACCAGAGACGACACAGGACATGATCATATTCATTTCTGAGTTATCTGTGTTTTGACGGGCAGATGTAAACTCGGGGAGTGCAGACTGTTATTATGCGAGCCTGGCTCACGGCACAAACTGCAGAAATTGCAACTGAACTATCCCAAGTGAGTACTTCCAAAAACAAATCCAAGCTTTGGTAGTCTATCTGTTTGTTTTCTTACATCAATGGATTATATGTTTACCTTTCCCCCTTGTTTGGCAGTGATGATGTTACATTTGCACTGAAAGACAGCAAGGACCTACCTTGGTTGGCAAAGTATATCTGAATATTGGAGATCCAAATCTGTGATCATCCATTCTTGATTTATATTTATATGTTTACACATTTATTAAATCTATGATGTTGTATGCTCCAAATGGAGTTCCAAACTTTGTTTGCTTCGTTTTCTCCCAAAACATTTATTTAAACTAGTCTTTATACATTTGTAAACTGAGAATTATTTATTGAATCATCTGTTGTATGTTATACTCTTCTTTGGAAATGAAGTGTGGTGGAATATGGATTATATGAACCTAAAACATCACTTGATTTGATGAAGGTACTTACGTTTTAAGTATATATATATACTGTATACATATACATATACATTTGATTACTATTGTAGTTTCAATATGTTATGTCTAAAGATTGACCTATACATTATTTTACGTGTGTAATTTAGGTGGATTACATTTTACTTACACCCTCAAATTATAACTCACCTTATATGAAAGTGTATTGCTATGTTATGATTCTATGACAAAGTTTATAGGAGTATATATACATTATAAAACATCGAGGTTCACGCCAAAGATGCACTCTTTATAACTTGGAGTCAATGAAAAAAATAACGCAAGAAGATCATTAAACAAAAAACGACCCATTATTACTTGGTATCTCACATTGTCAAAGTGAGCAAACACCACGCCCCGTCAACATGCATAAAACACACCATCGATAACCAATACTCCATCTACATAGGGTTTTTTCTCTGTTTTTTTTAAAATATAGTTTGTCTACAATAGGATGATTTTCTACGTAAAAATGCCAATTTTCAGTTGAAAGTTTTTAAAATCTCAACCTAACCATCGAGCTGGTAGTTTCAATTTCGAACCGTTGGCCACCGGTTCAGTTTTGGGCCGAATTGGCAGTTTCGATTTAACCATGCATCATCCCTAGCTAATCCACCAAAAGTTTTGCGTGGAGAAATGTGAGAGAATTGTTTTTGGCGGGAAAGTGGCAAAACTGCAATTTTGTCCTATTTTTTTTGGGTGGAGCCCTAATTCAGTTTTCATTTCATTCGCCCATTTTCGAAGCTCTGGTTTGAAGTTGAGCAAATTTCCGATAGTTGATTGCAAGGAATTGTAACTTACGGTTAGTATTCTTCACACTTCAGCCTTATATATCGTTTTCTCTCTGCACAAAATTGCGCCGCTGTTTCTTCCCCATTAAATACATAAATAGGAAGGGTTGTTTTGCAATTTTGAAACTATAATTCGCAGCACTAATTTCGAACCCTTTTCAGCTCCGATCACTGAATTTGGAACAGCTGCTGTAGCTCCACAATTCGATTTTCTGATACTGCAGCGTCTTTCGTCTCTAGCTTCAGGTGAATTAGTGGATTTGTTGTTTGCCGTTAAGAAGCATAAAACTTAAAATTCCCTTTCTACTGTTTTGCAATTTTTCACAAATTTGGGTATCTACCGTTCAAAAAACGCAAAAATGGGGGATTTGGGATGCGTTTTGGTGTATGGTTGGTGGTAATTTTAACTGGAAAAATGGGTTTTCCAGTATGGTTGGAGTTGCCCTTAGCTTATGAATTAAATTTTCGGTTGAAGATCAAGTTTTTGTTTGCCTGATTCTAGAAAATTAAGGTATGAATGGAAGTCTTAAACCGTACATAGTATTATTGAATTGAACTAGGGACACTCGCGGAATTGGATTAAATTATTTGATAATTTTAGTTAAGCCGATTATCAAAGCCAGGGAAAGTTGTTAATTTCTGAAATGGGCTGTTATGTGTAGGGTTTTCACGATAGGACATGACAAATGCTTGCCATTTCAACTTGTTTAAGGCTATGTAAGTTCGATCACTTCCAATTCCAACTTGCTCATTCTATACTAGTTAGTCTAGTGGTCGCAAGTTGTTTGTTGAAATGCATTGACGGGCGGCGCATGTGTATTCAGATTTTCCATACTTATTTGTGCTTGATTTTTCATGAGGATGATAAATAATATGCCAATTTCCAACTCAAGGTTATATACTACTGATTTTAAAGATGAAGCATTTGAACTTCTTTAAACTACATGGATGTTATAGCACATCTACTTTTGAAATTTTGGTTGTATTAGTCTGTGGGGGGTGAATAAGCTACTTCCGAAATATCAGACTTTTATTTCAATATCCGATGTATATTTTTTGGGATAAAAGTATTTACATTAAATGGTATATCATGTCTTCCAGAGGTTTGGCAAGAGGAGCATCAGTGCGACAATCACTAAGTTCTTGTGGCACTACTGTGTATTTGTCTAAGTGCTTGTTAAGAAAGATTCACATGGAAGGCAGTAAAAAGAGTGACTCAAGAGGTGCATTAATTGTTCTAGAAGGTCTGGATCGTTGTGGAAAGACCTCGCAGTGCAGTAGATTGCTATCTTCCCTGGAAAAGTCAGGTCATGCAGTTGAATCATGGAGATTTCCTGATAGAAACACGGGCGTTGGACAAATGATATCATCTTATCTAGCCAACGATTCTCATTTGGACGATCGTGCAATCCATCTACTCTTCAGTGCAAATCGCTGGGAGAAGAGGTTAGCTTCTACTTGCTTTTTTCATGGTCAATCATTTGGTTTTCACAGAACTTGTATCGGGGAATAGATTCTGAATCTTTCTTGAAGTATGTTTCTTGTTTCTATGAATGAGTTGAATAGGAGTTTTGTCATGTACGCGAAACTTGTTCAGAAAAAAGAAATAATGAAACACAAAACTTGTCTAAATATATAGCTGAACTCCAATATATGTGATGTTTCCTATTACTAGTTTGTAAACTTACTCCATGACTTTTTGGCCTTAGATCGCTGATGGAGTCAAAGCTCAGGAGTGGAACCACACTTATTGTTGATCGTTATTCTTTTTCTGGGGTTGCTTTCTCATCTGCCAAAGGACTTGATATGGAGTGGTGCAAGGTGGTATTCTATATAGTGCATATTTATTGTGATTGCCAAAATCATTATGAGAATTTAACTTGAATGTCATATATCTTTGCAGGCTCCAGAGATAGGATTGCTAGCTCCAGACCTAGTTGTATACCTTGAAATATCACCAGAGGTAGAGTTTTCACACTTGAAATATCACCAGTTTATGATAATCTAAGTTTGCTGTTTCAAGATTGACTTGAGCTTACTTGAAAATTCTTAGCAAGCTGCTGAAAGAGGAGGCTATGGAGGTGAGAGGTATGAGAAGCTCGAGTTTCAGAAAAGAGTGGCTGAATCATACAAGACACTTCGTGATGCCACATGGAAGGTAGCACATTTTTTCCTTTTTTTTTCATTTTATAATCAGTATACATGTTACAATAGAATGATGGGTTGTTAAAGAAATTTTAGGTTGAAATGCCTGATCAAATCATACACAATTCCTGCTATAGATAAACTTTATGTCAGAAACCAAATTCGGAACTGACACAGTTAAATTAAAGAACGCTCTATTGCTCCTTATGTAGATTGTCTTGCATTTTTGCTTGTGAACAATGAATAACACGTAGGAATATGCTGTCAATTCTATTACAATAAACTGATGTTAGGATGTTGATTAATTAAGGTTCAATATTGTCTCCTTCATTGTAGATTATCGATGCAACCCTCCCAATCGAAGATGTTGAGAAACAACTGAGAGAGATTGTTATGGAATGTGTTCTGACATGCGGAGAAGGGAAGCCTCTCTCAGAGCTGTGGCCAAAATAGATGTTTATGCAGTTTTGTGGAGTTGTTATATAACATATAGGCTTGGATTCTGGCTTGAATGTATGATTACTTGATATCACTCTGTTTTATTTTTACACAGGCATCATTAGTTTAATGTAACACAAAAGATTCTCTTGAGTGTATGTGATGGTTATTATGAGTGTGATTTTACATTCCTAATGAAGGATAATTCAAGAAAATCGGATTTATCTCTTTTTTTTTTCGAGTTTTGTGGCAAACAATGTATGTGGAGTTATTATTATTGTTTTCTTTTTGCATTTATATATTTTAACATCATACTTGTATCTTTGATGTCCATTTTTCGACCACTAGAATCTTGAAATGGCTCGCCAAATGACAGTATGTACTCCCTCTCCCCCATTAAATATGGAATATTTGCTTTTTCACACATGTTTTGAAAAAATGATAATAAATAACTAAAGTGGAGAAAAGAAATAAAGTAATAAAGAGAATAATGTAAATGAGACTCTCCCGTACATTATTTTCTCTCTTACTTTATTTTTTTCACCACTTTAGTTATTTATTACTAGTATAATTTTTTCAAAATAAGTTTGTATAAGCAAACGTTGCATATTAAATGGAACAAAGAGAGTATTTTTTTTACTACTTTTTAAATGACATAACATAAAATACCCTGTTTCATTTGTATGCTAATACTTTAACAAATCATAAACTCTTATTTTTTTTCTTTTAAATATTTAAAGGCACAAAACGACGTAATTTGTGGTATACATTTTCAAAAAATTACAGTGATAGTCCACGAACCATATAACTATTCTGAAATCTGGAATTGGATGTAGAACTTTTGATAATTTAAAATTTAAATAAATATTTCTCATAATTGAGTATATTTATAAAAAAACGAATACTATAATTTATAATTCAAATTGATATTTATTTATTTTTTGAGCCATAAAAGCATAATTATAAGAAAAATGATTGCTTTAACACCATATTGGTATCATGAGATGCTTCCCACTAAAAAGATGAAAGCTTGGACCACTCTGGTCGCCGACACTTCGCAAGCTTCACTCTTCTCACCACTGCTGCTTCTCTCTCTTCTTTTCACTGCGTAAGCTTCCGCCCCTCAATTTCACACCTTTTTTTCAAGTATAAACTCGTGTTTCTGCTGCTTGTTTGAGCACCTCCGCATGCACAGTTAATGGCAGATAATTAACGTTTCCCCCTCACGAAATTGCTGATTTTGGGTTTTATTGTATGATCAAGATTGAATTTTTATACGCTTATGGTTCGTTTGAGTCAGTTTCTCTTCCAATTTATTGGCTTTTAAGTGGGAATTGTAGCTGGAATTCACGGATTGAAGAGTTTAGTCCTTTCAATTAAGAGTTAGGGGGCTATGATTGAGTAGAATTAGGGTTTCTTTCATGTGCAATGGATCGTTCTGTTAAAATTCAGTTGCTTGAGAAGAGGAAATGGGTGATCGTTGTGGGAATGGTTGCTTTGACTCACTTGTTATGTCAATCTTTGATGCTTCCGTATGGGAACGCGCTGCTGTCGATGCTGCCCGATGAAAAGAGTGAAAATGTTGTCGTTGTTACCCCGTCGATTGAGGATTCTGCTGTTGAGAGCTTGATTGATGACAAGGTTCGTGTTTCCGGTGTGTTGAATTTGGAAAATGAGCAGTCTCTGTTGGTTAGAGGAGTGAAGAGCGCGGAAGGCTACAATGCGCGTGCAAATGCCGAAGGTGAGAAGGAGTCTACGGAGAAGAAGGGGAAGGAGGAGATGGATTCTGGTTTAGATGGCGATGGAACGGATGAAGATGTTGATTTTGTCGAGGATGAAGCCTTAGATGATGTGGATGTAGACTTAGAAGAGGGGTTTACAGTGGATAACAGCACTCAGATTGAAGAGGCAAGCTCCGGGGTTATGTTAGAGTCTAGAACTAGTGGGGTTCAGGGGAAGAAGGTAACGGATGGATCTGTTATTTTGCCAACACCTGTTGCCTCTTTGGATAAACCTTTGTTGATTGGTTCTGTTGTTGGGGAAAAACCGGAATCAGGATCAAGAATTTCTGATGGTTCTGCTTTTTCAAACAATGGTTCATCAATGCCAAATAAGTCTGCTAAGAAGAAGATGAGATGTGACATGCCACCTAAAACTGTAACACCTATAGATGAGATGGAACGATTGTTAGTCCACCATCGTGCTCGTTCACGTGCAATGGTATGTCATTTTCTTGATGTATGTAGAGCTAATGTCTTTGATTTTTCACTCCAGCTGATGTATGAACTTTTTGTGTTCGGACTGTAGAGACCGAGATGGGCTTCTGATCGCGACCAGGAAATTTTAGCAGCGAAGACGAGGATTGAGAATGCTCCCTTCTTGAAGAATGACCGGGAATTGCACGCTCATCTGTTTCGAAATATCTCTATGTTCAAAAGGTTGGAACTTATAATATGCACTATACAATGCTTGTGTTGTGTATGGGAAGCATTTTTGGTAGGCTTTTAAACTGATTGTGAAATCGAATATTATAATTCAAATTAATACAAGTATAGATGATAAAATGTTTAGTATTGAAAGCTGAAGATATATAAATTTCTTCTGTTTGGACACCTCTGTATTTCTATTATGTTTGTAAAATTGGTTTTGTAACTCTCAGGAGTTACGAACTCATGGAACGAGTACTAAAGGTATATGTATACAAGGAAGGCGAAAAGCCCATCTTTCATCAACCAATACTGAAAGGACTGTATGCATCCGAAGGGTGGTTTATGAAACTAATGGAACGAAAGAATCGTTTTGTTGTGAAAGATCCTAGGAAGGCTCATCTGTTCTACATGCCATTCAGTTCCCGGATGCTTGAACACACACTTTATGTGCGCAATTCCCACAACCGGACCAATTTACGACAGTATTTGAGGAATTATTCAGAAAAGATCGCAGCAAAGTATCGTTTCTGGAACAGAACAGGTGGAGCTGACCACTTTCTTGTTGCCTGTCATGACTGGGTAATGCTCTCTTCCTCTCATTTTTACATGAACTGTTAACGTTTTCTCGTTTTCATGTGAATTTTTTTCTACAAATTATTGTACAGGCTCCATACGAGACGAGACACCATATGGAGCACTGCATGAAAGCCCTTTGCAATGCTGATGTAACAGTGGGCTTCAAGATAGGACGTGACGTCTCCCTTCCAGAAACATACGTCCGATCTGCCAGAAACCCGCTTAGAGATCTTGGAGGAAAGCCACCATCACAGAGACGCATCCTCGCCTTCTATGCTGGGAGCCTGCATGGCTATCTTCGTCCGATCCTGCTCAAGTACTGGAAAGACAAGGAGCCCGATATGAAAATACTCGGCCGAATGCCACCCGGTGTCCCCAGCAAAATGGACTACATCACTCAAATGAAAAGCAGCAAGTACTGCATCTGCCCAAAGGGATATGAAGTCAACAGCCCGAGGATAGTCGAAGCCATCTTCTATGAGTGTGTGCCGGTCATAATATCTGATAACTTTGTGCCTCCGTTCTTCGAGGTCTTCAACTGGGACGCGTTCTCAGTGATTATTGCTGAGAAGGACATCCCGAACTTGAGAGACATACTTGCCTCCATCCCCGAGAAGAAGTATCTCGACATGCAACTCAATGTCCGGAGAGTTCAGAAGCACTTCCTGTGGCATGCTAGTCCCGTCAAGTACGACCTCTTCCACATGACCCTTCATTCAATTTGGTACAATCGAGTTTTTCAGATCAAGTCAAGGTAACAGTCTCTATGCTCGCCTACAAATGTTGAAAATCAAGCGATCAAGGTACGCCTTCACTCGTCTTCTCTATGCTGCTCTGCAAATTGTAAGTGTAGGGATGAAATAATTTGTGTAAATATTGAGATGTGAACTTGTAGAGTAGTATTTAGCTTTATGCTGCAAGTAGCTTTCTTGTATATAATCTATTGTGCTTGTGTTGCTTGTTATGTTGGTGGAGTGGAAACGTCTTACCAATTGAAGTGAATGTATGGTTTTAGAATTTTTTGAATTACGACTAACACACACCCCACACTCACGCACTCGACGTGACTTGAACTCCCGACCTATCAGTTAGAGAGCTAGGAAGCGTCTCTACCTATTAGTTAGGTTTATCAGTTGGATTTTCACCTACGAGGAATATGGAAGACCTCGCCATCAATACGTCTCATAAAACTAATGGCGGTTACGGCCAACCGAAAGGTCAAAAGTCACTGACATTAAATCCAGCCTGAATAAAAGCTACTACTATATGTACTAAGCAAGAGCAATTCAGAGTGATACGAATACCACACTGAGAATGACAGGGCCAATGGATGAATTGGAAATCGAACTATCGAAGATCATAGGACTGGACGAGGTGAAGGCGCATCTCCGGAAATTGGGCAAGGGCATGCTCTTGGACAAGAACCGCCGCGCCATGGGAGTAAACCTCAGCCACAAAAACCTCCCACACATGGCATTTCTGGGAAACCCCGGCACGGGCAAGACCACAGTTGCAAGAATCCTATGTAAACTGCTCTCTTCTGTAGGGGTTCTGTTTCGCGCCAATGTATTCCAGGTTGAACCAACGGATTTGGTCAGCAAATATTACGATGAAACCAGGCAAAAGACTGTAAAAAAGGTAGTGTATCTGTTTGTCTTTAATTATGGCAAGTCGATAAATAAGCATTCTGACTTTGCGTAGACGGAACATCAACTGTAGATTCAAGATACAAGGGGTAAGATCTTGTTCATAGATGACGCACACTGCCTATCCCCTTCAGACACTTCAGGAAGCTACATTACATACGGGGAGGAAGCTTTGGATGAGATCATGTCAGCGGTCGAGGAAGGCAGAGTCCTTGTGATCTTCGCGGGCTGCACGAAGCCTATGAAGGATGCTTTCTCTTTGAACAAAGGGTTCTGCGAACGGGTGGAGCACTTCTTCCAGTTCGATGACTATAGCTGCAGGGAGCTTGCGGAGATGCTGATGTTGAAGGTGAGCAAGCCAGACGAGAGGAGCAGGCTGTTCGGGTTTAAGCTCGGTTCATGCTGTACTCTTGATGCTGTTGCTTCGCTTATAGAGAGGAAGACGAGCGAGAAAATGAGGAGCAAGATGAACGGGCGTTTGGTGGATCATATGCTCAACAATGGTAGGGATCATCTTGATTCGAGGCTCGGTTTTGAGGCCGAGGGTGATGAGCTTTTGACCGTCACGTTGGCGGATTTGGAGGCCGGCCTTGATCAGTTGGTGCGGCGGTTGAACGTCGGTTAGGGAGACGAGGCCGTGTTGGAAAATCGAATTGAAATAAATGTTGAAAAGGAACAACTTGAATCACTTAAAAAGAGACTACATTGCACTTGCTTCATTGATTCAAGAATGTTCATTGCCATCTATCCTATAATAAGAAAGCATATAGTAAATGAAATGACAAATTACACAAGCCATAGTAAATCAACTTGGGAAAGTTTACTCCTTTGTTGATAATAAGATATTATTTGTCCAACAATAAAATCTTTATACTATAAGCAAAGAAAATCTTGAAAATAAGAAAAAGTAAAAGAAATAAATTAGAGAGAAAATAAACTAAAAGGAAACATGAAATGGTAAAAGAAAAGAATATTGGTCAACAATTTTTCAATACTTATTCCAATTAATTAAGAAAAGAATAAATACCAAATTAACAACTTAACAAATTTCAAAAAACCCTAATTAAAGAAATCAAATCAATTATTTATAAACATATGAACTTGAACTAATATATGGCTCATTCATCTCTTTCCTTGTTGTTTAATTTCGTAAGCCCATGAAAGGACTTGAGTCATTCAGAGATACCCTATAAAAATATGTTACTAAATATTCCACCTTTTGAGGGATTTTTCAATATATAGTAGATTGTTTCGATTAATATTTTTACTTCACAAAACTTGTTCTGGATGATGATATTTTTTCTTCACAAAACTTGGAGAAAGAATTGAATCTTCATCGACTTTGAATTTCTGGTGACATATATTTCTATTCTAATTTATTTCATTAATTATAGTATTATGTTTTTGTTATTTGATTTCAATGCGTTTTACTTCAATAGATCAGTTTTTTAGATTTGTGCATAATGAATCGCTTAGTTCAATTCATAATACTATATGAAATCGAATTGTTTGCTTAATTGATTCATTTTGATCTTGATCTGTTTCCAAGTACAAAGATTATTTAGTTCATGATCTGTGCAGTTCATTTTTTTATTTGTTTGCTTGATCAGATTTATTAATGGGTACATATTTTCATGGTCTTGTTACCAAAAATGGAAAAGTAGACTAATTTTTATAGGTATATCAAAATTAAAAATTTAGAATATGGAAAGAAATAAAATGTTGCTATGGATTATGGACTTCTAATCTTAATTTTTGTTCATTTGCAAACGTTCATCAAGGGCTAAAGAGAAATCGAATCGAATGGACGAGATGAAAAGAAAGATGGATGATTTCGATTTGGAGCTATTGACGATAGTAGGGTTAGAGGAGCTCAAGGCGCAGCTTCGGAAATGGAGCAAGGGCATGATCATGGACGAGAAGCGCCGCGCCATAGGTGTAGACCTTGGCCAAAAAAAACTCCCCCACATGGCGTTTCTAGGAAACCCCGGCACCGGCAAGACTACCGTTGCAAGAATCCTAGGAAAATTGCTCTCTTCTATAGGGATTCTGTCTTCCGACAAAGTAACCGAGGTGCAACGGACGGATTTGGTCGGCCAATATATCGGCCACACTGGCCTAAAGACTAGGGATAAGGTAATATACCTCAACCATTCTTTTTTAACCTGTCCCACTAAAAATATCGCATTTATATTTTTCTAAAGAAACTAAACCATAATTAATACATTTCTTTTTTAATCCGTCCCACTGAAAATAGCGCCCTACTAGTAATATTTTATTTACCATGTTCTCTCTATTAGTACAATTTAACTATATTTTGTTCGCTTTACTTAATACACTAAACAACAGTTCCTAAAATCGTAGATTAAAGAGGCAAAGGGCGGGATTTTGTTCGTAGACGAAGCATACCGTCTAGCACCAATAACTTCGGGCAAGCACGTTGAATACGGGGTGGAGGCTTTGGAGGAGATAATGTCAGCTATGGAGGAGGACGATGATCTCCTGGTGATCTTCGCGGGCTACCCGGAGCCCATGAAGCGCATCTTCTCTTCCAACGAGGGCTTCTGCAGGCGCGTGGCGTGCTACTTCCACTTCGACAATTTCAGCTGCAGGGAGCTCGCGGAGATGCTGACGATCAAGATGAGCACACGGGAAAGGAGGAGCCGGCTGTTCGGGTTTAGGCTCGGTCCGTGCTGCAGCGTGGAAGCGGTTGCAACGGTTATAGAGAGGAGGACGAGCGAGAAGGTGAGGAATAAGATGAATGGGGGCTTGGTGGATCATATGCTCAGCAATGCGAAAGATAATCTCGACTCGAGGCTCGACTTTGAGGCCGGTGGCGACGAGCTATTCACCATCACGCTGCCGGATTTGGAGGCCGGTCTCGACCAGTTGGCCCGGTTGGACCTCGATTAGGGAAACAATGAAAATTAGGTTGTTGCATTTTTTGAACTTTGTTTCGGAAATATTTAAAGTAATTTGTGCATCGACACTAATGATTCGCTAGTGGTCACGTACCACTAGCGAATATTTAAAAAAATTCGACTTCCGTTGGGTATTTTTGGAGTAAATTTCTTACCTCCTCGGTACACGAGAAAGAGTTCGGGCATTACTAAACATGAGATTTAGGAACAAATTCAATTGAAAAAAAATGTACTGCAACTTGCATAGACAAGGAACTAAATTAAGAAAAAAAACTCAAATTTTTTCTTTTATTTTGTAGTATTTTTATAAGTTGGATTTAATTATTGGTTAGTGGTCACCAATTACCTACAATTTGCACATACATAAATCAGATATTGACTTCAATAATGGGGATGGACAAAGTCTAGGCTGTAAAACTTGTACTAATAATAAAATGAAAGTTGACATTTTGCCATAGGAGAAGTATCGACCCAAACCCAGAGATCCAAAGGCCTTAATTATTATTCTCCTAAATATTTTCTCTTTGTATCTTGCTGATTTTTGATATATACAAGTAATAAAGCATGAGGATTCAGGACAAGTATAAGGCTAAGGCAAAGCCATCTTCTGCCGCCGGTGGTGGAGGAAATACGAATCCCACACCAGCTCCGGTAGTTAGCATTCATGCTTGCGTGGAGTCCGGAGATCTCACCGGCGTGCAGAGGCTAATCACCCAAGATCCTTCTTCTCTTAATCAAAGGAGCATTTTTGTAAGTTTTTTCTTTTTTTCTACTCCCTTGCTCTCTATTAATTATTGTATTTGTACATGTTGAAACACAATTTTCTTAACTTATATATATACCCATTTGAGACATACAACCATGATTCATGATGAGAAAGTAAATTCTCTTGTATAAGTGATGTAGAGATTTTAGGAAGATGGAATCATGTGTGGTAGAGAAAAATAAAGCGTCAATTTAAAGTAAAAGAGATGAAGAGAGTAGTCCACATGTTCGAGCTGACAAGGCATGAGTGATTCTGTTCAAATATTAACATATCTACAAACTTTTGAGACATTTACATGTGAGTTGTATTATACTCCCTCGTCCCAGTTTAAGAGTAAAATTTAGTTGTGGCCCGGGTTTTAAAAAATTGGTGGAGTGTGTAATAAATGAAGTGAGGTAGTGGTTGTTGGAGTGTGTAATAATTGAAGTGATGTAGTGGAAAGTGAGACCCTTTTGACTTTTTGTATGTTTAGAATTTTGTTTTGTTTTATTTGTATGACAGTAATGACATTTGAGCGTAAATTTGATGAATAATGAGGTTAAATTTTATATCCAAATATGGTAGATTCTAAATGTGACTCTTAAACTGGGACGGACTTTAATGGCAAAATGCGACTTTTAAACTGGGACAGAGGGAATAGTAAATTAGAAGAGATTAACTTAAATACCTACTGAGTCACCCCTCTTATCACCAAATTGATCACGGACCGTAACATGTACCACATTCTTGTATTTGGATCGTGCATAACTCCCTCCTATCACCAATTGATTTTGCGATGAGTAATTTGGTTTGATGCAGTTGATTCAAACGCCATTACACATTGCCGCTGGTCACAATAGAATTGATATACTCAAGTATTTGTTGGAGTGGAGAGGACCAGTGACGCTCGAGTTAGAAGCCAACAACGTCGTACGTTTACGATTAAACCTTATCTCCTTCTTGTCTTAAAACACAAAGATGATCATGTACGTCGTTTGATTCTTACGTTTCTGCACCTCAGTACGGAGAGACCCCTTTGCACGAGGCAGCCAAGAATGGATTCAACGATG
Organism: Salvia hispanica; assembly: GCF_029641045.1. Lineage (NCBI taxonomy): Eukaryota > Viridiplantae > Streptophyta > Magnoliopsida > Lamiales > Lamiaceae > Salvia > Salvia hispanica. Next base: position 1,368,520 of record NC_142695.1, on the reverse strand, counting down.
CTGTCGCGACACTTCTTCAACACGGAGCCAACATCGAAGCCAGAACCAATGTACATCACCTACCGAAAATCATGAAATTTGGTCGATAATTCATAAAATTTGGTCAAATTCAGGTTCATCCCACAACTGAAAATCATGAAATTTGGATTTGTCTGCAGTTATCCAACCTAGAAAAATTTCGGTCCCCCACATATGTGTAACATTATTGTTGATGCTTTTCAACCAAACGATGTCATATTCTGTATGATTAGACCAAACACTTTACTCTAGGATAGCTGCGAACAAATCAAAATTTCATGACTTTTCGCGTCGTTTTTCAAAGTTGCAGGAAAGACCAGAATTTGACTAAAATTCATGTTTTTACGCCCCATGTATGTTTATGACTAACCGGTGAATTTTTCGGAATCAGAACTCGATGACTCCGTTGCATCTAGCCGTTGGTTACGCGCTGACGTCCGGCGACAACTCGGTTGTCAAGACGTTGTATGAATACAAGGCTGATTTCTCAGCAGAAGATGATGTATGCTATCTCTTTAATTTATTCATACATGATGTTTCTTTCTTTTCATGAATGATCAATGTTAGGTGGGCAGGAAGGGATGGTTCCATTCAACTATCTTCCATCCGGAGTCGAAAACGATGAACTGAGGCTACTCTGCCAAGTTGTGGAAGAGCCAAAGGACTATGATGAGGAGTGTGGAATGAAGGGGAAGATGGATGAATTCAACCTCGAGCTATCGAAGATCGTAGGGTTAGACGAGCTGAAGGCGCAGCTTCGGAAATGGGCTAAGGGGATGCTCTTGGACGAGAAGCGTCGCGCTATGGGCGTGGACCTCGGGCCGAGGAAAGCCCCTCACATGGCTTTCCTCGGGAACCCCGGCACAGGCAAGACTACAGTTGCAAGAATCCTAGGAAAATTACTATGCTCTTTGGGGGTTCTGTCTTCGGACAAAGTAACCGAGGTGCAACGGTCGGATTTGGTCGGGGAATTTCTCGGACAAACGGGTCCCAAGACGAGGAAAAAGGTATTTGTCTGTTTACATCGACTTGGTAATGATTATATTGTCGGTACATAACTTGGATAACTCTCTATTCTAATATAGTGTCAGAGCATGCCTATAGGTCGATTGTGATATAGCATAGTACAACATATGATGCTCTAAGTCTTGTGGATTTGTTACGAGGAAAATCACACGAAAAATCGTGAATTTTAGTCAAATTATGGTTTGTTCTGCAACTTTAAAAATTGATTGAAAATTTATCAAAGTTTTCCATGGTCAGAAATTTGGGTTCTAAATCTTTATATTTAGAATCTTAGTCAATTGGCAACACACTTAACACCTATAATATCATGTGACCAACTTGAATATTTCACCGTGTGATATTTGAAATTAATGCAAATTAAACTTCATCATTTTTCTGTCTATTTTAATTTAACATGCTGGACAGACCAGAATTCGACCAAATTTCATGATTTTTTCCTGTCAAATTGTAGATCGAAGAAGCGATGGGCGGTATATTGTTCGTGGACGAGGCATACCGCCTAACCCCAACGGACTCCGGGAACTCCATCGAATACGGCGTGGAGGCTCTTGAAGAGATCATGTCAGTGCTGGAGGACGGCGACCTCCTCGTGATCTTCGCGGGCTACACGGAGCCCATGAGGCGCGTCTTCTCGTCCAACGCGGGCTTCTGCAGGCGCGTGACGCACTTCTTCCAGTTCGATGACTTCAGCTGCAGGGAGCTCGCGGAGATGGCGATGATCAAGATGAGCGAGCGGGACGAGAGGAGCCGGCTGTTCGGGTTTAGGCTCGGATCGTGCTGCGGTGTGGAAGCGGTTGCTTCGGTTATAGAGAGGAAGACGAGCGAGGCGATGAGGAGTAGGATGAATGGGGGTTTGGTGGATCATATGCTCAATAATGCGAGGGAGAGTCTTGATTGTAGGCTTAGTTTTGAGGCCAAGGGTGATGAGCTTTTGACAATAAAGTTGGGGGATTTAGAAGCTGGTCTTGACCATTTGGTGAGAAGGTTGAATCTTGATGAGGTTAAGGTTTGATTAGAGAGAAGGTGATTAATGTTGGTAAATCTTTAATCTTGATTTAGAGAAGTAAGTATAGATCAAGTTCCTGTATGGGGATGCGATTAATTGCTAACTATTTAAAGTTGCTAACTTACTAACTCATTAATGCAGTGTATTAAAAATGTCAACACGATGACATTAAAATGTCAACACATAATTTTGTTGAACTTCAGTATAATGTGTTGATATTATGTGTTGACATTTTGATGTCACCGTGTTGACATTTTTAATACACTGTATTGATAAGTTAACAGAATTATCAACTTAAATAGTTAGCAATATAACGCACCCCGTCATGTATGTGTGTGTTATGTGAGCAACATTTATTTAGTTCGACTTTATTTTGTTTTGTTTTATTTCTATATATATAACGTTTAATGTTATTTATTCTATTTTGTACATTTAGTTTGCATGATTCCAAGATTTTTAAAATCATTAATCACGTAATTAATTTTAAAATTTGTAATGAAAATCAGTAGTAGATTTTGTTTTTTCATTCATTTATCCGAAGTTATATATTTTTTCTCTTTGTATATACTCTATGTAATAGAAGATCAAATAACAAATTTTTGAATTAACTTAATAAACCAATCTAAATTAATGTCCATAAGATCTACAATTATAGGAAATACGTGCTTTGTCGAACCTCATTTTCATATATAGAACATCAATGTAACCAATATTAATTATGACATAGGGTTTAATAAAAACGCAAATTGAGCTATGAAACTAATATACTGACATCATATCGAACATATTATATAACTACATAGAAAAGTTGGGGTCCTATCAATATAAATATTTATGTACATTAAGATTTCGAGGCTAGCTGCGAAATTAAGTGACGTGAAATCAATTCTCTTTATAAATTAGGATCGTTTAAGACTTTTGACCTCAAATATCAACTCCACCACTAGTTCCTCAATTGGAGAATATAATTGGTGAATTTGGATATGATGTAAAGTTCAATTGAACGAGTCAGCTAATTAAATTAAAAAAATCAAACCTCTTCATGTATTTTAATTTGTTTCTAATGAGCTTTTCCACGAAAATAATTAGAGTCAATTCACATACATCATCATCATCGTTATTTTATTTTTTAAATTACTCGTAATAAATGAAGAGGTTTGAAGTTGAATGCGACCACTTATTTTTTGGTTAAGTCGGGACGCCAACCATTCCAACTTCTTTTTCTTTTCTTTTTCAAGCCAAAGTTTCGAATTAAATATATGAGAAAATTAGTTATACCCATTTTCCTAGCCAAATTAATCATTAAATTCAAAACAAACAAATCATTAAATTAGTTATTACTACTAATATTTTTGACTTTTTCAACTTAATTTGAATAAATTATTTAGTAGTACTAGTGAAGAAGCATTTTCAAAATATAGTTTTCAAAAAAATTAAATACGAGACATGGAAACTAGAATCAATATAATTTGCGTTAACACCTGCCAATAATTAGCTAATAATTAATTATTAGCAACCATGGACAAGACGTGTTCTTATTGAATTATTTTGAGCATTTATTTGTTGACAAATGTGTTCAAGAGAATAGATATTGTGGATTAGGTTCAAATTTCGCATCACTTCATCACGATTAGGAATATTAACACGCAACTTCTTGGACAGCAAGCTATATTTATTTATTGAATAGTTGAATATTTGTTCTCACTCTTAATTTTGTCTTTTCTTTCATATTAAAGAATCAACAATAACAACATACTTTTTTTTTCTTCATTTTTTCCCACTCCTTCAGGGAGTGTAGTAATTAAATATAATCAGCTATAACATTACCAAATAACACTATTTTACAAAAATACTCCCTCCGTCCCTGATAGGAGTCACATTTTGACCGGGCACGGATTTTAAGAAATGTAAAGAAAAGTTGTTGAAAAAGTTAGTGGAATGTAAGATCCATTTTTTTATATTGGTTTTATAATAAAATGTGAGTGAATTGAGTTAGTGGAATGTGGGACTTACTTACTATTTATGGTAAAAATGGAGTGTGACTTTTAATTGGGGATGGACCGAAATGGAAAAGTGTGACTTTTAATTGGGGACGGAGGGAGTATTTGGAGGGGACTTTCGTTGACTTTTTTCATGTAAGAAATGGTAAGTAGTATATATGTGAGAAACAAAGAGTAAAATAAAAGAAAGAATGTTCGATTTAACAAATTACTATGATGACCTCAATTGTGGAGATGATGTTGTCTCTCTACTTGCAAACCACTGCACTGTTTTTCTCGCGATCGGTAGCCAAAGCCTTCTCCTCCTCTCCTCACTCCCATTCACTTCTTCGTGGAATCTTGGATGAGCCACGATTTCCGACATGGATCTCTTTTCATCGGGATTTCGCGAGCCCGATTCAAACCCTAATTTCCTCTCCTTGTCCCCCTCCGCGGAGGAGCTGAGGAGCATGATGTCGGAGGAGCTCACGTTGCTCCACCGGCTCTTCAGCACCACGATCTTGTGGTTCAACCTATGCATCATCCTCTCCGGCATCGCCTCCTCCTCCTCGTCCTCGTCGATGCAGAATCTTGAGGATCCATGGCGGCTCTCCTCTCTCTCCACGTAGAGCTCGAGATCGGAATCCGGCGGATTTTGTAGATCGTCGGCGGTGACGTGGCGGCGGCACAGGGGGCAGGTGGAGTTTTTCTCGAGCCACTGGTCGATGCAGGCGATGTGGAAGGCGTGGTTGCATTTGGGGAGGAGGCGGAGGACGTCCGCGTCGTCGAATCTGGCGAGGCACACGGCGCATTCGAGGCCGGCGCGGGAGCCGTGGAGGGAGGAGAAGCGGAAGAAGGGGAGGGAGGAGATGAGGGATTTGTCGAGGCCGGGGGCAGAGAGGGGGAGGGTGGTGGTGGTGGTGGGGGAGGGGCGGTGGCAGAGCTTGGCGTAGAGGAGGAGGAAGAGGGTGAGGGAGAACATGAGGGCGAGCATGGAGATGACGACGGCGAGGCTGGGTTGGAAGTTGCTGATGGCGTCGGAAGTGGACCGGTGGTGGGCGGTGTCGGAGGGGGTTTGGGCGTTGGCTCGTAGGAAGAGGAAGAGGAAGAGGAATGATGTGATCTTCATGGTTTATGGGAATAGCTATCTTGTGTGGAGAAGAATCCAAATTTGAATGTGTTTGGGAATTTGACAATGTCCATTTCATTATTTTATTTTATTATTTTGAGATTTTGGTCACTATATGTTCTATCCATTTCATTCTTATTATATTTTGGGACTATTGATTCATACTGTATTCTATTAACTCATTTTATTACTTTGTTCGTCCGACATTAACTGACATACTTTGACTTGACACGTGTTTTGAGAAATGTAATGTAGAGTTGGTTGAAAAAGTTAGTATACAGTGAATTCTACTTTTATAAATTAGTTATATACAATAAAAGGTGAGTGAAAATAAGTTAATGGAATGTGAGGTTCATTACCAAAAATAGTAGGTAAATATGACATGTATTGACAGACGGACCAAAAGGGAAACTAATGACAAGTAATAGCGGAAGGAGAGAGTAATATTTAGTTATAAAATTTAAAACGAGATTCATACTCTATATAATTTTTCCATCTTCATCTTCTTGCATTTCTTAAAGTCGTGTTAATACATGTATCCATATGTTTTTTAGTTACTATTCCCTCTGTCCAAAAAAATTGTCTCATTTGTGGACGACATGAGTTTTAATGAGAAATTGATAAAGTAAGAGATAATAGGAAAAGTAGGTAAAATAAGAGAGATATGTAGAAAAAGTCAAAAAATCGATGAAGTACGAGAGAATTTTTTTTTATTTTTAGAAATGAGACTATTTTTTGTGGACATAAAAAATGACAAAATAAGACTATTTTTCGTGGATGGAGGGAGTACATATATCCCCATGCTCCCTTATATGCATTTTTTTAACTAATATATCTTGTGCATCAGTATTACCAATATCAACATTATTCACTTTTGAGTTAGACACAACTTGTTTTTTTTTTTGTTTTCCAAAGTATCTATCATATTCAACAGCTAGACGACTAATTACTCATTCCAAAAAATGATTTGCTCAGGGGATCCAACTACCATGCCAACCATGTTGGTTATCTCACCTAGTTGTTTAAAACTTAAACTTGTAACAAAAAAAATTGGTAATGTCATTCATTTATATTTAGTGAACTCTTCTAATCTTTTTGTTATTATGCATCACTAAGTGAGCAAAAAACTAATTATGATAGGTATAATATGTAACTTCATTCAACACTTCCAGTCTTTATAGAGTTATAACGATTGACAATGCTAAACATGCTATAATTTGGAGTTAAGGGGGAGGAATATAAACACAATATATGATCATTCAACTTCATTTCACTTATTAATTAATTCCAAATCATTGCAAAAATAAAAACAAGCTCTTTTTTGCAAAGTACATAAAATACTCCATCGAGCTCGCTTATGAATATTGACATTTGCCAAATGCTGCAAGAAAAAAAAAATCAAAATTAAACCTAATAGTGAAGATATATAAAATACTATGAATAAAAAAGTTGAATAAAAAACTTACAAGGATCATTAACCGAAATTATGCCAACGGCTTTGTCACACTGGCCTTTACTACGATAGACTAGATTGAGAATGTACGATGCATGATTCTGCAACGTATCCGGTTCATAGCACGAACCGCCTGGCTTTATATCTTTGCAGTCGACTAGCTGATTACACGCGGTGTTCAAAAAAGCTTGCATCTGCTCGTCTCTTGCGCCCGGTGCCACCACACACCATTGCTCTGCAGCGACGCATGAAATGAGAAGCCCTAGTTGAACCATGGCAATGATCAAAGAAAGCTTCATCTTTGGAGAGGGTGTGTTGTTGTGAGGGTTTGATTCAATTTGTTTAAGTTTTGGTGTTGATTGAAGTTGAGAATTGATTGGGTTTTTATAGAGCTTACTATCAAATCATGCATAATGAAATTTTGCTATTATTTGAAAATATGGGTGTGTCACATTAAATTGAGTTTGCCGATTGTGAAATGGTTGAGGTTGATATATATCCTTACTTGCTTTTAATATATGGATTTGATTTAACATCAAAAAGTGCCTTTGCTTTCATGTATGGATTTGATTTAACATCAAAATTGACTTCAAAACAATTGAATCCAGAGGTTAGGAAATCTTTGGACTCATAAGTAAATAACACAAAAATTAGAAAATAAAAAAATGATTAAAATTCCAAATTGTTTTGGTACATTTCCCCAAAAATAATTTTTGTTTCTACACATTGAATGTGTTAATTAGTTTATGTTCCAAGACAATACGTTTCAATCCATATTTAACGATTCCGTCAAAAAAATAATAATGGTCAACCACATTTTGAGTTAAATATGTACCAAAACATATTATCTAGAATCAAAAGCTAATACACTTAAAATGTGTAGGACCAAATAGTAAATTTTTTTACAAATATATGAGACCAATTTTGAATTACCCCATCTACTTTTACTTTATTCTTTTCCTTTAGGATTATTTTTTCTTTCCACATTTTCAACATACATTTTGCCTTTCATGCCACAAAGTCAAGATACCAAAATTTTGAATAGTCCTTATACCACTAGTTAGTCGTATTTTACATTTTATGTTTAAGTAATACTCCCTTCGTCTCCTGAAAATGAGAGCTTTTAAAAATGAGACGGATTTCAATGCAAATTTAATAAAATAAGAGAGATAGAACAAAAATGTGTAAATGAAAAATGAATCTCACCTACTTCATTAGAAAGAAAGAAATTTTCTAAAATAGAAAGTTTTCATTTTTAGGAGACGAACTAAAAATAAAAGAGTTTCAATTTTAAAGGGACGGAGGGAGTACTTAAATTGGTAGAGGAATCCCTTTTCTCTTGTAGTACTACTACTTAGTCTTTTATATTTCATATTTCAGCTCCAATAGATAATTGCTTAGAAAGTCAAATTTTAGTTTATAATGTTTCCAAATTTTCTCATTTGTACTTGCTATTTCATGTTCATATCTTGCTCAATTTGGAGAGGGAAAGATATTAATGGCTTGATAAGAGGATTGCACAAAACTCCTTAATTCCATATAATCTAATGTAGCTTGTAGAATGTTGTAGAGCATACAAGAAATCGACTAATGTTGTTAATACAACATGAACTTTATTATACTCCCTTGGATTTTGTTGCTAATATACGTTGATTTTGTAATGATTATTTTCTTTAGTGATCAACAATTGACAATGTTAAACATGGTATGATTTGGAATTCCGGGGGAAGAAAATCAACATGATAAATGATAATTCAATCTCATTTCACTTATTCATGATCTTTTTTTTTTGGTAATATATTCATGATCTTTTTATTATTGCTAAAACTAAAAACAAGCTCTTCTTCCCTTGTGCAAAAGCAAACTCACTTATGGATATTGACATTTGCCAAATGCTGCAAAAAAAAAAAAAAAAAAAAAAAAAAAAAAAACAATTAAACCAAGTACTCTAGAAATTAAAAAAATTAAATAAAAAACTTACAAGGATCATCGATAGAAAATATGCCAACTGCTCTGTCACACTGGCCGAAACGACGATAGCTTAGATTGAGAATGAATGATGCGTGATTCGCCAGTGTATCCGGTTGAAAGCACGAACCGCCTGGCCTTATTGCTTTGCAGCTCACTAGCTGACTGCAAGCGGTGTTCAAAAAAGCTTGCAGCTTCTGGTCACTTGCGCCCGGTGCCACCACACACCATTGCTTGCTCTACATTATTATTTCATCACATTTTGTTAAATATATATAATTTTTTTTTATCGCGATTTAGATAATTAATTAGCGAAATGTAAAGACCTGGTAAGTTCCGGCATTAGAAATGGCGGAAGACTCTGCAGCGACGACCCATGAAATGACAAGCCCTAGCTGAAATGTGGCAATGAACAAAGAAAGCTTCATTTTTTGGAGTGTGGATGTGTTGTTTTGTGGCTTTGAATGGATTTGATTTGTTTTGAGTTTTGGTGAGGATTGGATTGGGTTTTATAGACTTTACTAAGAGTTTGATTTTGTTGGAAAATATGCATGGGTTAATTGCCACATTAAGTTGAGTTTACTATTGTGAAACGGTTGAAATTAATATGAACCATTACTTTCCTTTCATCTATTATTTCTTAATGAATTGGTTTTGAATGGTTTTAAATTATGAGTAACGTGTTTACTATAACTAGTGTTATCACTTGTGCTATGCGATTAAGGATTTCATAAACATTTTATACAGATTTTTGGATTGCCAAGTGACATACATTTAGGCGGGAAAGCCATCTATTGCAAACAAAAAAGTACTATTATTGGGTAAAAATTGGTTCAATGAAATGCAAAAAGAATGGCTTCTCAAAGAAGTTTAAGAAACTTATATAGATACACCATTAATTGAATCTTAATAGAAGTTTAAGAATGACTTGAAATTCGCACGTTGATTTGAAATTAGCACGGTACCATATGTATAAGGTAAATATGAACCGTTACTTTCCTTTCATGGATTATTTCTTAATGAATTGGTTTTGATTGGTTTTATATTATGAGTAACGTGTTTACTATAATATTGAAGGTAGAGAAATTTTTTGAAGATTTGTTTGCTCAAATCCATATATTAAAAAGGCAAGTGAGGATACTTATCAACTTCAACGATTTCACAATTGGTAAACTCAAAAACCACATTTTCCAACAAAATCAAACTTTTATTGTGCATGATTGAATCAAAGCTACACAACAACACATTCACTCCAAAGATGAATCTTAATTTCTTTGTTCATTGACACGACTTTTTACTTTTATTTGATCGGTTGTTTCTTAATGGATTAATTAATAGGTATTGGTTGGTTCTTAATTAAGGGAACATGTACGTACGGGTGTTAATGGTTGAAATTTGAATTAGTCCTTACTTTATAAATCTTATATATGGCATACATACCCCTATAAATGATTAAGTTTTCCAAGTTGAATATGTACAAATTTAAGAAATGATTGATTATAGCTTTCTAATTGTATCTAAAGATTAATTTGTCTGCGCAATTTGCTTATATTGTGTAGGCAAGAGCATTAAGTTTCTTCTTCATTTGTTTCAAAACTTTTATATTCGCAACTACACTACATATCGTTGTCTCAATTATTTATGTCACGTTAAAGCATCCACAATAGTGCTTGAGATGGCGTGCCATACTGTCCCGTCAGGACGGTCCATCCTCAGGCCACCATTGTAGTCGTCCCACCTTGCCGAAGCGCCCATTCAGTAAGGCTGAGCTCGTGCTGACGGGACCACGCGCCCCAGCCACACGGCGCCTTCTGATGCGGTGTGAAGCCCACTCGCCGTGCAAGTAGGCTTTATTTTTTAAACATTTTCATTTTTTAAATTTTTTTTAAAAAAATCAGGAATTAAATAAATAAATAAATAATTTCCACTTTCCCAAATATTATAATACCATCTTTTTACTCATATTTCATTTTTAAAAAAAACTATCCTTCAAATTATTCCAAAATCACGGAGTACTATAAATACTCCATTCACAAAAACAATCACACCAAACTCTCTAATTATGTAGTAATTTTTAATTACCACATATTTTAGTTATATGATTTCGGTTTTTAATTAAGTTTTATTAATAAAATATTTTTTGTTTAATTGCATTTTTATTCAATGCATATAATATAAGCTTGACAAGTAACCAATTACTACTACTACTTTGCATCACCTTTCCCTCTTGTAAATTGCCATCCATGATAAGCCCCTCTTCTTCTCTTTCTAGTTTTTGGATGACGATTATGCATCACCGAGTAGAATTTTTTCATACTTATTGTTTTGAAATCTTATTATATGGAGTATGCATTTTTCCAATAGTTTTTCAAGCATTTTATTAATAAGAGAATTTCATTTAGTGAAAATAATAAATTTCTCCTTATTTATGATTAAACAATAGTATAAATTAAAAAATCATCCTTCTCTCTAAATCACACTCTGTTGAGCTAGATACACAAAACATGGCGAGGATAGTTCCCATGGCATCATCAATTAAACCCTCCCTCACCTCTTTCAAATTCTCTGCCACTTCTCGCTTCGCTCTTCCTCGATCCGCACCCAATTTATGCCGCAGCCTCTCATCCTTGCACCTATCCAGCGGTATGTTTCCTCGATTCTCCACCCCTAATTTTTACGATTTGTTTTGTTTATCACCGATTATCGCGTAATTACGAGACTCATTTGTGCTCCGAAATTGTATGATTAACTGTGTGTTGGACTCGATAGTGATGATTTTATGTGTGTTTTGTTTGGTGCGATTGCTGAATTTGAAGGACTAGTTTCGGATTGGAATGTGGTTGCTGTTGATAAGGAAACAATTATTGTTGTGTTTAGGAGAGAAAAGGAATGAGCTAGTTTATAGAAGTAGTAGTAGTTAGGTAGCTAGTGTAGTGAGGGAACAATTTGAAGTCATGCTTTTTTCCTTTTTTTGGTTACTAATTGGCAGAAGTTTTGCTTTTAATGGTCTTGTTTGTCACAATCAATGAAGTTCTGTTATCTATGCCATGGATTCTAGGTTTACTTCATCTAGTTTTATTAGAATTACATTCAGCTTTGTTTGTTGCACATCATACCAGTATGCTATCCGGATAGAGTTTGTAGATTTTCAGTTGTTTGGAGTAAATGCGGAGGGGGTGGTTATGCGAACTCGAACTGAGTGAATGATAGTATTGAAGGAGAAAATTTTAAGCATGTTATCGATCTTGATTTAACTATGCAAGTATTTCTCACCTCACGATCTCTATATTTGTCCAGTAATTCCGCAGTTGCAACCGTTTGGGCTTAGAACATCTAAGCTGTTCAAAGAAGATGTACGTAGCAGATCAGTAACCGTTGCGGGAAATGCGACTCAAGCAAGCAGCACAGCTACTACACATGAAAATGTTTTGGAGTGGGTTAAACAGGACAAGAGAAGAATGCTCCATGTTGTTTACCGTGTGGGGGACATGGACAGGACCATAAAGTATATTCGTTTTGTGTCGCATTTAATAGGGTGTTCTTCTTGGCTTTCTGGTTCCGTAACGAGAGATTATTTTTGTATATTTACATGTTGGCCACAGATTTTACACAGAGTGTCTTGGGATGAAACTGCTGCGTAAGCGAGATATACCAGAAGAAAGATACACCAATGCATTTCTTGGATATGGGCCTGAAGATTCTCACTTTGTGATTGAACTCACTTACAGTAAGAAATTGCCAGTATTTCTGAATTAGTCTTCCACTGACATCAGAACTACTTGTCTGGAATTCTGGATATCAAAGCTTTGAACTTTGGATCAATACAGACTGACACAGTTATATATTGTTTGCATTGTTTACTAATATTCTATCCGTTGATGTTTCCAGACTATGGGGTTGACAAATATGATATTGGCAGTGGTTTTGGACATTTTGGGATTGCAGTGGAGGATGTAAGCTTTCACACAATTTATCTAACTATGCTGCATATCAATTCGGAATTAAATTATATTTTTAGCACCTCATTCTTGATGAAAGTAGAATCATATATCTATTTCCATTTATTTTATCTTTTTAAACTATCAAAACTGTCATATAAGGTAACTTCTTTTTGTCCGAAGCAGATCAATGTCGATGAAAGTTTTGTTCTCTTGAGAATTCTCATAGATATTCTAAATTTCACTGTGTCTCTTCTTTTCATAGTTATTTTTTCAAGAGTGTGCAAGAATTCCTATTTACTAGCATTTGGTGTGCAGGTATCAAAAACTGTAGATTTGATAAAAGCCAAAGGGGGTAAAGTATCACGAGAACCTGGGCCCGTCAAAGGTGGCAATACAGTGATAGCATTTATAGAAGATCCCGATGGCTACAAGTTTGAACTTTTGGAGAGAGGTCCCACACCCGAGCCATTATGTCAAGTTATGCTTAGAGTAGGAGATCTTGATCGCGCTATTGAATTCTATGAGAAGGTTTGAATGTTATGTCTTTTCTTGTAATCCAAATTCATGATTTCTTGATTGAGATATCAGTGTTTCATTATGGTGGACATCTCTGCAAAATTTTTAATTTCGAGCCACTTTTGTATAGGCTTATGGCATGGAGCTTCTTCGCAAGAAGGACAACCCTGAATACAAGGTAAAATTGTGCTTCTCGTTAGATCTAGCTGGTGGTATATACTGCAATACTGAATCATGTCACATCAGTTTCCATCTTAGAGAACTGCTCTTAGACAACGAAATGTACTCAGTAGAGTTTGTCGTCTTTTCAGTATACAATTGCAATGCTGGGTTATGGTCCTGAAGATAAAAATGCTGTGATGGAGTTGACATACAATTACGGTGTCACTGAATATGACAAAGGCAATGCTTATGCACAGGTTCTTTCTTCCTCTGATTCTTGATCTTCCGCTATAACTTATATAAGTAAAAAAAGGCAACATTTTAACATCTGATTGACTATATCTATCTTCCAGATAGCAATAGGGACAGACGATGTTTACAGAACTGCTGAAGCAGTTAAGCTATGCGGAGGTAAAGTTACCAGAGAACCCGGGCCTTTACCTGGTATCAACACAAAGATTACTGCATGCCTGGATCCTGATGGCTGGAAGACGGTATTGTCCTTAGCACGTAGAGTTTATCTATCTTTTAGATGAATTATGTGTAAGTATTTCAACCGACTTAAGTACTTATAACGATCCTGTGAATCTCTGCAGGTTTTCGTTGATAACATTGATTTCCTCAAGGAGCTGGAGTGAGCTACCCCAAACTTTACTTTCCAAGTTCTTTGACTCAAAATGATATGTTATGGTAAAACATATATTAGGTTCAGTTTTGTAGATTAAGCATTTGATGCATTCTAGTTCATTTCTTTCTGTCCATCATTAGAATATATTGTTAGCAAATTACTGAATAATCATATATTTTCTCTGTCCAATTAGGTGATTCAGTCACTATCTCACAATTTGCTTTCTAGTAAATTTGGACTGGTGTATAATTCATTTACCTTGAAAGAGCTTCCTTTATTTCAAGTATTAGATGCTTCTTGAAGTGGTGATGATCTATTGTAAAGCATGTGTGGAATTTGTGAGTTTTGTAGGAACAAGAAAGTTCCAATGTGGCCAAAAAGTTTAAATTCCTCATATGCATCTTTTTGGGCTAAGAGCATCCGCAACGCCTTCCCACGGTTCCATCACGGGGACGAGATGGGGGTGGGGATGCGTTGCAAGTGTCCCGTTCACCCATGCGTGAACAAATATTTTTTTGAAAAAGAATTATAGAAATGAAAAGTAAAATCATTTCTTGATATGTAAAATCTGAACTACCTTTAGTTAAAATTAGTGAATGCCCAATATTCTGTATCAAATTTGGGGTATATTAATGGTTCCATTTCCATGCATAATCATTGTTATCCCAACATTAATATACACATAACAATCAAACAAGCCATAGACTATAAGGCACAATGCATGAGTATATGAAATAAAATTCTAGAGAAATAAATATAAAATAAAATTCCTAATAAGTAACATATTCAACCCTCATATTCTCCATTACCAAGGATTTGAGCGAAACTAAATTCGGACTATGAATAACTAAGTTGGAACTATCATGATTCCTCTCTTTCTTGATCACTTGAATAGCTTTAGTCGCGTTCGAGTAGTAAAATAGTCGAGCAGATTGATGCATGGCGAGTAAGATCCCCCCATCTTCGAATGCTTTAACGAGATAAAGCGTATCATGGTAGAGATTTATGTTTTCTATAAAACGGTCTATAGCTTCGCCATCCAAAATAACATCATGTATATCATAACGTATATTACGTTTGAAAACACAATATAAAATATTGTAAAACGATGGTTGTGAATATTTGTTAAGTAAATCTATTACTAAATTATTTTCATGTATACGGTTGTTTAATGAAAAAATCACTTTTTTATGGAAAAATGAATAATTCTAAAATATTGTAATTGTTTATATTTGTTAGGTAAATCTCTACACTCATTCTCTTATTATTATATTATTATTTTCATGTATACCTACGATTGTTTAATGAAAATTTCACTTTTTTATGGAAAAATTAATCATTCTAAAATATGGTAGTAATTGTTTTAGGTTTCCCATATATAATAAATTCATACATAAGTATATGTATTTTTTAAGTAATTCTATTTCCCAAACGAATTGTCACATAAGTTCTAATTTGCAACGCGGTAATATACGAATTAATTAAGGCAAAACGCACTTGCAAATTTGTTTTTTTTTTCCCTTGTTTGAGAAATATATTTAAAGTTGTTGGCGGCATGAATATTCATAAAATTCTGGTGTAGAAAATGTGCTTTTTTATTTATTATAAAAAACAATAAAAGGAAAACAAATTATCCACACAATATATATTATCAAGTTAATTTAATTGCATTAATCTATAACTTAGTAGTACAAGAAAGACAAAGCAAAGCCGACCATTTTTAAAACCTATGTAAATGTCTATATGATAAAAATTATATATGGAGCTTTATCTACGACTATATAGATAGGCGATCCCTGCCGGTTGACTAGGGCTTAGTCGCTGCTGATAAACTATTAGGTCGATTTTAATAAAATATTGTGCCATGAAAATTGGAAATTTTAAGAAACATAAAAATCGTTTATTATCATTACAATTTATGGAAAATGGAGTAAATTTAGGAACATCTAGCTAGACAAAGCAACACAAGTAACAATATAAGCACATGAGTATATAAAATAAAATACTAGAGAAATAGCAAACAATGTAAATATAAAATAAAATTCCTAATAAGCAATATATTCTACCCTCATATTCTCCATCACCAAGGATTTGAGCGAAACTAAACTCGGACTATGAATAACTATGTTGGAACTATTATGATTCCTCTCTTGCTTGATCTCTTGAATAGCTTTAGTCACGTTCGAGTAGTAAAATAGTCGAGAAGATCTTTCTAGAGCGAGTAAGACCCCCCATCTTCGAATGCTTTAACGGGATAAAGCGTATCATGGAAGAGATTTTGGCGTTCCACAAAACCCTCTATAGTTTCGACATCCAAAACAACATCATGTATGTTATAACGTATTCTACCTTGGAAAAGACAATAGAAAATATCAGGAAGTTTGAGCATACGTGGTTTTCTCTTGATGACATAATCTTTAGTCCATGATTTGTCATCTCCATATTCCTTCATGCACCATATTTCAACCTTATCATCAAAGTCATCATTGCTGACGCACAAGCGTCCACCCAAAACAGATAGCGCATAATAATAACTTCTTTGACAATGTTGAATACTAGGAGGACAAGAAAAATAGTTGAATAGCTCGGTTTCAAGATCGATGCAATAAACCTTAGGAGGGTTACTTTTATCAGCATAAGTACACGTAAGCCAGTGAAGATTCCCATTCATAAAATAAGGCACGTCCATTTGATAAAACAATTCCAATTGGCTATCAATAGGAATGCTTTTCCAATGTTTCATTCCTAGAGTGTATACTTGACATGTAATGGGAAAACTCACATGGGCAAAAATCCTAACAATCTTATACTGACCACTTTTACTCATTCCAAACCCAAATGAATAATCTTTTGATTCACATTTACGACCCATATCACGACCCATTTCACATTTACGACCCATATCACGACCCATATCGATCCTGACGTACTCACGAGTGATTGGATTGCATACGAATACTTCAAACAAGGAGTCCATGTCGATCATGAAAAGCAAGCCATTAAGGGAGCTATGTATAAATGGTTTATTAGGGTTTGGAAAAAGGTGAGAGAGAACCGAACCTTTGGGTGGTTTGAGAATCAGCTCATTATCACCAATAAACCCTAAGAAGGAGTATGCCCTTGAAAACCTGAGATCTTTAAAGGCGGGGAGGCGGGCGGGGGACAAGGCTGCCTGACGAGAATGCAACGAGGCAAAGTAGGGGCTCTTCACCAAATCGCGCCATGACCTACAAACACACGTGGAGTTCATGATGGTTCGAACGGGGAGTCTTGAGAGGATGTCGATGGTGATTCCTGGCGGAAGATCGTTCATATCAGTACCCATGAATTTTGGAGAAGAGAATGAGATGAGAGTTATGATTGTGAATTTCGTGATACAGTTATATATATATATATATATATATATATATATATAGTAAAACGATGGTTGTGTATATTTGTTAAGTAAATCTCTACACTCATTCTCTTGTTTATTAAATTATTTCATGTACTGTACGATTGTTAAATGAAATATTCACTTTTTTTATGGAAAAATGAATAATTCTAAAATATTGTATAATTGTTTATATTTGTTAAGTAAATCTCTACACTCATTCTCTTATTATTAAATTATTTTCATGTATACGATTGTTTAATGAAAAATTCACTTTTTTTATGGAAAAATGAATGATTCTAAAATATGGTGGTAATTGTTTTAGGTTTCCCATATATGATATATTCATACACTTATATTTATAGGCATATTTATAAGTAGAGTATATATTTTAATTAAATCTCAACCCTCGTTCTTTTATTATTAAGTTATATTCATGTATACGATTGTTTAATGGAAAATTCACTTTTTATGTGGTAACTGTTTTAGATTTCCCATATATACTAGTGCATTCATACTATATTGTATATTAAGGCATTCACAATATTGAAGCATATCTTTTTTGAATACTTGTGTTAAGTCAAACCAATCATATATCCGTCAAAATAAAGTAAGAGAAAATAGCTCCGTATCAAAACAAATCTATTGTGGGTTTTTAAATGAGATATATCTATTTTTTGATTTCACACAGTAACAAATGGAAATCACTTTTCAAAATTTTTGTTGTATTCAATACCAAAGACCTTTATAATTCTATATTCAGAGAGAGAGAGGAAAAGGTGTTTCAAGATGGGGATGCGTTGCAAGTGTCCCGTCCACCCATGCGTGAACAAATATTTCCATTTCTAACATTTTGAAGAATTAAATTTTCCTAGAATTGAGCTATAAGTAGCCAAATATATAATTCTTTTTACCATTATTTAGTATCCTAGAATTGATTCAAGAGTTAGGTCCAAATATTACTCAAAATAAAGACTTTGACATAATAGAATTATGGATTGACAGATTTATCCTTCAAAGAATCTAAGTGGAAAAGTGAAAAGGTGGAAAAACAGGGTAAATGTGTAAAATCAAATTCATTTCTTGATGCATGCATATACAAATCTTACCTATTAGGCAAGATTTCAATTCTTTCTCAATTGGCATGAATAGTGCGGACTCCATCCCAATTGTAAGACCCTAACAATTAATTAGTGGAAGGTGAACATCATAATTCCCCCGTTGAGCCAAGAATTGCCCAATTCTTACATAATGAACCCGCCCTAAAATCTAAACTACTTTTAATCAAAATTAGTGAATGGCCAATATCCTGTTTCAAATTTGGGGTATATTTATGGTTCCATTTCCATAATACACAATCATTGTTATCTCAACATTAATATACTCTCTCTATCCAACTAAAGATTTGCACATTTTTTAGTGACACGAGATTTTAGGAGAAATTGTTAGGTAGAGTAAGTAGATAGAAAAAAATACTCCCTCCATCCCACTCAAGATGACCACATTCTTGAGTGGCACGGGAATTTAGGAAGTGTTGTTAGGTGGAATAAAATAGAGAGGAAAAAAGTAGTTGAATATTTTAATAAGGAGAGATGGGAGATTAGGTTATTTCCAAAATTGGAAAGTGGCCATCTTGACTGAGACAAACAAAAAGGAAAGGTGGTCATCTTGAATAGGACGGAGGGAGTAGTTGAATATTTTAATAAGGAGAGTGAGATTTATTTCCAAATATAGAAAGTGAACATCTTGAATGTGACAAACTAAGAAGGAAATGTGAACATGAAGTTCTATTCAAGATGTCGGTGTATTATTGCCCGCATTTTTTTCAAAGCCTGTCTCAGCCCGCCCGATATTCCACTATTCACCCGAGAATAAATCGATAATACAAATCATGAAACCCATTTATGTCCTTCTCTATTTCGGTTTTCCAACTGCATCCTACCCCCTCTCTCGTGAATCATTTTTCTAGACTGAGCCATTGCATGTTCCTCTCTGGTTCATTTTGGTTGAATCGTTTCTTCCTAATCTGAGATCTCCCATTTCATCTTCCACAGCGTTCAAGCTTCCTTTGTGTTCTCTATTTCTCGTCTTGGTCGATTTTGATTAGGGTGTTGGATGATTTCATCTTCCTCGATGTTTATTTCTACATCGATTTTTCTTCTTGTGTGTTCCTCGTGATTTTATTTGGCGACCGGAAATTCCAAAGTATCGATTTTGGTAAGGCTCGAGTTTCATCAACGGAGTGTCATAGTAATAAAATACTCCCTCCAGTCCCATAAAATTATATGCACTTTCCCAAATAAATACTCTATCCGTCACAAAAACTACATATGGACTAAGGTCCGCCGAACTAGTATATAAATTCACTTTAATACAAATTATGTAACTGCTACTAGAAATGTCGACTTTGGGGGTGTTCGGTTGGCAAGACTAAATCTCATGATTAAATATGTATCATGTTTGGTTCATAAGATTGACTCCCTCAACTTAATCCTAGATGAATAGTCTCATGATAATTAGTCATAGCCTCTCCTCCCTTCAACTAAAATAATTCTACAACTTAATCTTAGATGGATAGTCTTATGATAATTAATCATGGCAACCGAACGCCACCTTTGTGTAAGGTTATTCTAGAATAAATTTTCTTAGTTAGGGGTAATCTTGTCTTACATGGCTTTTTCATGAAAACATAGTATTAAACCATAACACACTTGGGAATCCATTTTCAATGGTGTATTAATTCAACCAAACATAAAATGAATGGAAACTAAACTAACACTAACTTCGTGCATGAAAAACACACTTCCATACAAATCATGTTTTAGTAGTACTCCTACTATATAGTGTAAAAAGAGGAAGCCCAACATCAACAAATAAAATTAATATTTTGAAAAAAATGTAAATGGGTATTAATATAAAACATTAAAATTCATGTAAGAATTTTAAGAAATATAATATTCACATTCAACATCAAGATTCATGCAAGAATTGTTGATAAATGAGATAAATGATATACACATTCAACATCAAGATCCATGCACACTGAGATGATATTCACAGAATCAATGTACGATGCATCCAAGCATGAATTGTACGATAGGTAGTAGAAATATCCATGTATTATTATGTACTATTAATAGAATTCTCTAGAATTAAGTTTTAAAATGCTGATATTATCTAATAAAATATCTAGTTTTTATCTATAAAAATTTAGATATATGCAAATTAAAGAATAGATTAGGGGATTCTAGAATAAGAGATGAATGCATATAAATAGAGGTGAATTGTATCATTTTATACAAGTTGAAAAGCTTAAAAAATAAAATGTTTCTTAGTTTGATCATTATGTTGATATAAAATAAAATCAATACTCGATTAATTTTGTAATAAATGGAACATCTACTCATTCGAACAAGAAAACATAATTTTTACAACACATTTACAGAAAAACAGAGGGGATAACTGGACGACGACGAAACGACAGGAAACGAAATTGAAATGACATGAAAACTAAATAAATCGCGCCTATATACTATAATTCCCGTCCTTGACATTTTGCTTCTTCCATGATGCTTCACCTCATATTGAGGTCAGGGGGTCGGCGATGCCCCACATCCTCCTCGCGGACGGGGCGAGCAGCAGCGTCTCTCGTGACATAACAAAACTTTCACCTTATAACCAAAAAAAAATGTTAAAAGTTTTTCTATTTTTTATTAAATGGAAGTTTAAATGAAAAAATAAGTAATGTTTTAATGATTTGTAGAATATTTCATATTGATATTCCCACAAACACGCCAACTTCAATTTCCGTGAAAAATAAATTTGGAGAAAAGTAACAAAATAAAATTATAAAATTTATTTGTTTAATAAAAAAAAGTTTATTAAGAAAATAACTAGTATAAAATATCAAAATTCGTGTATGTATAGTTGAATACCAGCCATTCAAAAAATCCAAGAAAATTTCATATTGTTATTAATTTTGAGGTTGTGAATTTAAAAGAGTAAATTGCCAAATAAATTCTAATCAAATTTTAAACCGACTAGCACAGGGGAGTGATCAATTGCTAACTCATCATTTAATTGCTAACTACAACTAATTTGAGGTCATAGGATTTTAGAAAACGTGTGATCTACAATTTATCACGTGTAATTTTTGTTTTTATTAATTAAATAAAAAAAGATAAAAAAAATCTCCAAATTAGGATTTTGGATGAAAATGTCAATATAGTGTTTCGGAAATATCAACACACTGCTTTGAGAATGTCAACACAATGCTCTAAGAATGTTAACTCATGACTTTGACATTCTACATGTATTATATTGACATGTTTTATATAGCATGTTGACATTTTTTGCTATACGAAAAAATTAAAAAATTTTGAATTTTTTTTTCAAATTTTGACGTCGGAACATATGCATGTAGGATATCGTTGGAATTCTTATAAAATTATCTTTAATTTGATATAAGTTATATGAATTTAAAGTTTTGGAATTTCTTTTAAAAGTTAGTTATAACTAATTTTGTAGTTAATTGACATTAATACCCTTATTGATATTTTTTTGAATTAATTCTATAGCCTTATTGACGTTTTTTTGTTGATGTATGACATTTCAGGGTTGATAATCTAGGCCCTTAATTTGAATATAATGACTATTATTTAGTTATAGTTAACAATTAAGTGTTGAATTAGCAATATAACACTCCCCCACTAACACATCTATCATATATTTAGCCAAATTTAATATAATTTTCAGATTAAAAAATGTTGTTTTAAAAAGAAATTTAATTTCCTAAAGTGTTTGAATTCAGTCAGCTGACGCTTCTCTTCCACTTCAATCAACCCCAATTCAACAAACCCTAGCTTCAGCCTCTCACCCCTCAATTTCGTTTTCGATTTCTCATAATCTACCTCTAATCAATGGGAGCTGAAAACCGAGACAATCGAGTAAACGAAAACGACAAGAGCGGGAAGAGGAAAAACGAAACGGAGCCGGCAGCTCAACAGCAACCGTCAAAGAAGAGAAATCGGAAAGAAATTGCCATCTTTGGAAATTACAGACACTATTATGGTTATAGGGTAATGCTCTCTCCTTATCTGTATGTTGCTATCAATGTAATTGCGAATTGATTTGTTTATAAATTTGTTTTAGGTCGTGATGTATCTATTTTCAATTATTGTTGTTGAGCTCCGGCATTGGAATATATGTTGTGGTAAAATCTGGATGTCTAGTGATTGTTGTAGAAGGATCACAATCAACATATTTATGAGTGAATTGACTATAGAATAAGGTCCGGATAAGTGTTTATTTATCGATTGTTTCTCCATTAGTGTGGGGGGTGTTTGACTGGTTGGTGATGGTGTTTACAGGTTGGGCAGGGTTTAGATGAAGATCCGAGACTAAGTGTGATGAGAAGAGAATGGTTTGAGGGCAAGGATTGCCTTGACATTGGATGCAATAGTGGTTTGGTCACAATATCTATAGGTAATAGTAACTCCTAAATGCAACATCTTATGGCTTTTATTTGTTAATTTCAGTCAATTCTACTTGATGTGGTTGTCGTAGTTTTACAAGCATTGATCTCTATAGTTTATCTTTCTTGTGCAGCTAAAAAGTTTGGTTGCCAGAGCATTGTTGGTGTTGATATTGATGGAGGTAACTATTCCGAATTTCCTGTTTTAAAGTGAACTTCTTAATGAATTGAGATTATTCGGTGTATTCTCGAGTTGAGATTGTTTGTATCCTTGTTTAGTTTCTCTCTGCATATACTTTATTGATGTCAATTGGTGATGATAGGAGAGTTTTCTGTGTAGCTTGTAATAGGAGTACATGTTTAATTTTGAATGACATCATGACTTATATCTGTCCATCAGATATAAAAAATCTTTGCTTGTATTCTTTCTCATCATGCATACATTTCAATAATACTATCTATTAATAGGAAAGGTGTAGGCTGGATGCTTTGTTATTGGCTCTAAATGTATTTCGTGTTTATGTTGCTGGTGGTTTTTTTACATCATGGTATTTCACTGCTATCCACTGCATATAGAAGAGAGTTGAAGATTATGATTTGTTATATGTTGTGTACAATGAGAAGCAAATTTTTACATATACAGCCAATGGCTAAAATATAGAAATCTTGGACCTTTCAAATTGGGTAATTGAAACTCGTGCCCTGATTCGGTCTTTTAGATTGGTTTTCTGTATTTTCCTCAAATATTTTTATTGCCTACTGCCACTCTTGACTTTGCAGTAATCTGTGGAGACTCCCTGGAAAATAGATGAAGTCTTTCTTATAATAGTTGCTGCTTATCACTTTCAGCTCGAGTCGAGGATGCTGACTGGACTCTAAGGAAAATCATAAGGACAGATAAGCACAAAGTGACCTCAAAGACTCCAGGAGTAGCTAATGTAGAGCCGGCTAATGGGTTGCAGAATAGTACAACTAAATCACGAGATGAGAACATCAGTGATTCCCCTCATTTGCCGCAAAAAGATTTGCAAAAAATAGTCTCTTTTGAGAAAGGGAATTTTGTTCTGAACTGGCACCCACCAGCAAATAAATCTTACCATGCAATCCTCTGGTAATAGCACTTACTACTTATCTTATCACGTGCCTGCTTTTGTCATGGTTGTTTTTGTTAGGGAAGTCTGCAATTGTTTTGAACTTTATTAATGTTGGCAGTTACTACTGAACTAGAGCTCCATGAATTCATCTTTAAAATGAGATAGGCCATGTATGAAGATGTAAGTGAGAAAACCAGCTTCCTCTTGTTTCCACAACTCATGTAATTCATCTTATATTTGCTTTGATCACGCTAGTCCTAGTCTTTATATGAGAAAACTTATCAACATTAATTTACATTTTGTGAATCATTGCTTTTACATATGAAAAACTTTAATCTCCTCTTCGTTTTGTGCCTGATCGAAATTGATTTGCTTTGCAGTTTAAGTGTGACAAAATGGATACATTTGAACTGGGGTGATGATGGTGTAATTAAACTATTTGCAAAAGTGTGGACACTTCTCCAACCGGTATATTTACATTTACTGATTTCTGTTTATTTGCTTTGAAGTGTGACAAAGTGTTTACAATAGCCATTTATTTACTCTTGTGGCAGGGTGGAGTTTTCATTGTCGAACCTCAACCTTGGACCTCGTATTATAAAAATCGTCTCGTTTCTGAGGTATGCTCATTTCTTATCTACTTGTTTGTCACTATGATAAGGCTAGCAGTAACTTTCTTGAGTAGTGCATAACAGTAAATTGTATTTCAACAGACAACAGCTGCCAATTATCAAAACATTCAGATAACTCCAGAAGATTTTCAGGACATACTTTTAGACAAGGTAAAACCATCTTTAGCTTTGGAAATTTTGTTTACAAACTTGTACTAACAAACTTTGAAGTTCTGAATGATTCTTTGTGATGGCAGATTGGATTCCGTACAGTCGAGAACATAACTCCAAGCTTATCAGGTAGTAAATCGGGATTCGAAAGGCCTATCCTGGCTTTCTGGAAATGAATCTAGTCCAACATCACTCCAGGTTGAAGAAATTTTGGGAGCATTAGTAAAAATTGTCATATATTGTAGAACTATTTTACCCAATTTTTGCTTTCCCTTTTTGTGGCAATGGGTTAATATCTAAACTCAACACAAGCGGAATGTATGGGTTATATCTGAGGAAAAAGTTATTTAATTGAAAGGTTTCTGTGATATAAGTTGAAGTATCAATTGAACCACACCAAAATCCACTTTGATAGTTGAGGTTTATATACTTAGAGCTCAGTTGGTTTCCTTTGCTTGTCTTGATATGATAAGTTAAAGATAATATGCAAATTTCAAAACTATATTTTAAATTATAACCGAAAAAAGAGTGATGATTTATATAATTTGCTTCTTATCGTATTTGAACCCTTTGTTGCATCAACTGCCCTTTTTCGTGCCTCAGACGAAACGAAACAAGTAGCAAAAGCATCTTTTTACCTCTTCTTCACATTCGAGTCATGGATTTCGGAATCTGATATGCAGCTAGTCGACTCCAGCAACGCTTTGGCTGTGAACTAGTTAGAGAAAGAAAGCTATACAGGCGAGCACCATACGTAAACAGAAACCTCGGCTAACAAACCACCACGAATGATCGAGAAAAATATTAAATGCCTTGCATTTGTATACAATACACACACCATTCACTAAATCAACGAGTATCAAAGATTTGGTAACTCCATCTGTTGTCACCAATGAGAAAATAGTCAAGTTGCACCAGCCACAGCCAGTGCCATCTTTAGCAACATGTTTCATCTACCATGGTAGCACAGATAGCTCAAAAGAGGATCAAATCCTGAAATTTGCAAATTTTGCTTATTTGAGAAATAGAACATAGAAAAGTTGAGTTCAATATGATGGCATTCCAAGTTTTGACCACTACGCGATGGTCCAGATAGATCAGTAGTAATACAAGTTTAACGTATTTAACTAAAAAGGAATAATAGTAATTTAAATCGCGAAATTTGATCAAATTTCGGCCAGTCCACAAGGTTGAAAATGAAATATTAAATCACAAAGTTTCGACTTTTCTCGGTTGTCCTTTCCGCGTACAAAGAGACATATTTGGTGATGCCCAAATCAATGTTTGTTTGATTAAAATAAAAAAGAAAAGAAAAGAGATGAAAAAAATACTTATTCTAACTAACAAAATCGTTTTGAGTATTACCAAAGACGTCATTGTTACACATATGGGATACTTTTTAAAAAAATAGACCTTCATGATTTAATATTCCATTTTCAAACTTTGTGAGACTAGCAAGAATTTAACCAAACTTCGTGATTTAAATTGATAGTATTACCCAAACTAAAACCTCTAGTAATAAAAGAATTCGGCACTTTACATGAGAAGGCGAGGGAACGCGAGCAAACCTGAAGTTGTCCGCATATTCACTTGGATGAAGAGATGCGGCGCAAGGAAGAAATCCAACTACTTGAAGAAGCGTGGTTTTCATTTGCCTCCATAGGTAATATAGGTTTTGAGGTATTTCCTTTTCCGACAACAGCATGGGAGAACGAAGTGGATGGCACATTTGTGTTACTGAACACCTAAGCAAGAAGGTAAATCACATGGATCAAACAACTGAGAAATACATATACCAATCAACAAATAGACAGACATCAGTAATACTCTTTTACGTAACAAGATGATAATAACTTACATTTCTGTCAACAGGAGTGCCATGAGTGACATTTCGACTTGTTGGTGATTTGAATTGCAAGCGTACACCAGGACTAGCAGCGGTATTGTTTGACCTCATACGGTCACCCAAATCAGATGGAAGAGGAGCATTACTGCCTATGAGCCCCAACAAATACGATATGCAGACTCAGCTTTTCTTCTCAGTATCTTTCACAGATAAAACTAGTTCGTATTTATATTATATTGATTCTACGCTACCATCATAAACTATAACCCAAATTTGAGCAAAGCACAAAAAAAGGTTGCATCTTCAAAAGACCAAAAGATGAACTCATTCCTTGTTCTTGTAAAGTATTTATCGAAAAAGGATTAAAAAAAAAACCAAACACTTCCATAAAAAGAGTTAATAACTTTGATTTTAGGCCGGTAAATAGAAAGTTCCATGAATGGTCACAAACTAAGAGTCAAATCTCCAGTCCAGTTGGAGTTGGAAGTAAAGAACATATTTTTGGTTGGCAAAATTTTTCTACTAACATGAAAAAGCACAAATGTTAATAACCTTGATGCTTTTCTGCTTCTATCGGAGCCACTTCACTGCTTTCTCCAGCAATCGGCTGTGAAAAGTAACAAATGGTAATATGAGATTGGTTCACTAGTTTGCTGTGCACATCAGCTTACACAGAACTTGCCAAACAACGAGGAAGCTACTAAGTGAGATAAAAGAACAGTCGATACCCGTTTTTGCGTTTTACTTGTTTGTGCTTGCTGATATTTCAATATAGTCCAGTCAAATACATAATCAAACTCACAACCTGCACGAGGCAGCACAAAATTTTGAAGATAGAAAAGCAAATGGAGAGCAGTATGGTATTTCGTATTTGGCTAGGCCTTCACCTTCACGAGTAAACAGTTCACGGAATAAACGTTTCAAAAATCCATAATCAGGTCGCTGGTCAAACGTCAAAGAATGGCAGTAGTGGAAATAGGAGGCGAATTCCACAGGGTGGGACTTGCACAGCACCTTCAGGAAAAACTCAACATCACGTAATACTCAACAAGATTAAAGAGACAGGGAAAAGAAGAGAGAGTTATCAATGTAACCACCTCAATAGGAGTTGACAATTTTTTCTCGCAAATCTTGTCATACTTCTGCTTCTTGGTGGCAGCTTTTAATCCCTGCCAGGGAAGGCTATTCACAGGCTTACAGTTGGTTAAAAATGAAAAAGAATGACACTCGAAAAACAAAAATGTCAAAATGAATTAAGGAGAATAGAACAAGGAATCGCTTACCTTCCTCTCAAAAAATATAGAAGCACGTATCCAAGGGACTCAAGATCATCCCTTCGGCTTTGCTCTACAAAAGATGGATAGGATAAGAGGGAAGAAGATGGGTTACATAATATCTATCATAGATATCACGGTTCAATAGTTATCTTTATTATCCTCGAATGGCCCCACACAAAGGGAAAACAGTCTGTGCTTACCAATTCCGAGATGGGTGTTACAACTTGCATACCGTGCGGTTCCCGTCAAATTCTTATTCTCCCTGTACAAATAAGAAAGGAAAGCATGATAAGCACGAATCATCATAAGGCCTGCAGCGAATTGTTGCCACTATAAATGGAGAGACATATTTTTAAAGTCAAATTCGAACATGGTAAGCTAAGAGATTACAGAATGTTGAAATTTTCAAAATGAGTTTGTGTGCTTTTTCAATCTTGCAAAGTGATATTTTGAGTTCGCCATCTTACTTTTGCAGGCAGATATCAAACAAGTGGGGGAAAAATATCATTAAGATCGCACCTGTAGGGAATATGCCGGTTTGATGTTGAATCACGGTACCTTTTAGCCAAACCAAAATCAATAATATAAACCTAGGAAGGGAAACCAGAGAATAAGATTATTGAAAGAAAGAGGTAGCATGGGGTAGAGACACCAGATGCACAACAACCAACAAATGCTTTTACCTGATTCGCTTTCCGACCGAGACCCATGAGAAAGTTATCAGGTTTGACATCCCGATGAAGGAGGCCTTTAGAATGCACAAATTCTATCCTGGTTATCTACATGGAACAAACGTTCAGAAATGCTGGAAACAAGAAGAAAACAAAGAGCTCTGATTTTGCTAGTATGTAGTTACCATTTGATCAGCCAACATTAACACAGTTTTCAACGAGAACTTCCTACCACAATACACGAAAAGGTCTTCAAGGCTCGGTCCCAGCAAATCAATGACTAGAACATTTTCATCTCCATTGACACCAGACCACTTTATGCCAGGTATACCACCTGCAACAAGATATATGTTACATACATTTAAAAGACTCTGAAAGACCAACTTAAGTAAGGGAAAACAATATCCGTACGTAACGAAAGTGATATGCATATTTTCATTATTAAATAGTATGGCAATCTGAATTTTCAATTAATTCATATTTCTAGAATGAACACACTAACTCAGGTAGAACACAAGCCCTATTATGATGCTGCAAACTTGACCTAAAGTCTCTCCTGGTCCAAACTAACTACTCCCTCCGTGTGTTTCCTTTGGGCACGGGATTTAAGAAATTGATATTTAAAGAGTTAAGTGGAGAGAAAATAAATTAGGCGAGAGAATAAAGTAAGAAAGATGAAAGGTGTTATTTTTGCTAAAAGGGAAATGGCTCATTTTAGGTGGAACATCCCAAAAAGGAATACGAATAACTTATGGTGGAAGGGAGGGAGTACGATTTAAAAGTGATAATCACAAGTGACTCATGTCAAGCTGTGGCTTACATTTTGTTTAAAAGCAAACAAAATGAAGTCAAGCATGTTAAATTTCTTCAAAGCAATAAATAAACCAAATGAGAAATTTTGTTTCCTGGTTAAGAGATGTGGCGTCTAAACAGCACAAAAGTAAACTAATCCTCACTCCGATCATCATTCATAATATATATGTATGCATAAATGACAGCTATGTGCAGGCCAACGTACTTCCCCCTTGAAGAGAACGGTATAACTTGGCCTCGTAGAGAAGCTGGGGGTGTTTGGTCTTATTGTTTTCCTGCAAAAACGCAGAAAATCCAGTTAGCAGCAGCCAGCTACACAGTACACCATCGTCATCGTTTTCAACATTAGAAACATTGGAATCAGCCATTCACTTATCAAATCTATGAGTGTCTACATAAATAAACGAGCAATTAGTGCTTCAAACATTCACAACAAATTATAAAGGGAAAATTTCCGCAAAAACCCACAGAAGTTTGGATTTGCTCGCAATTATGCCATGGTGAAAAAATCCGGTATCCTACAATGTAATATTATATTGATGCTTTTCAATCAAACGATATCATTTTCCTCATGAATAGAACGTAAAATTTTCCGATTCAATTTCACCAAAAATATCTCCATATGACAATTGCAAACAAATCATAACTTAGCTATTTTCCGGCTAATTTTCAAAGTCACGGGATGGTTTTTCCAGCAATTGCCTAATAAAAAAATGAGCCCAAAGAATTTTAAATGAAAATTCAATCTTAACCAAAAAAAAAACAACTCAAAACAGGATAAAAAATGAACCACACACTTCAGCATGCAGGTTTCCATAAACAGAAATCCAAAACACTCAACAAATTAAGCATTTTTAAAGGACAAACAGTAGCAGAGACTTACGATCTTCACTGCGACAATCTCAAACGTGTCTATATGCGTAGCTGCAGAAACACAAGTAGCAAAAAAACAATTCAGCACAGTGAAACACAAAAACTTGAATCAAATTGAGATGCGCAAAAATCTCACCCAAAAAGATATCACCAAATGATCCACTGCCGATCTTACGGCCGAGCTTGTATTTGCCTCCGACTATCCGCTCCATCAGATCAGCGCCCCAAATCCAATCTCAGCTATCATAAATCGGTTCCGAAATCCGCCGATTCGCGAGGGAAATTGAATTTCCGGTGACGGCGAAGGAAAGCCACAAACGCAGGAGTGATTGCTGGGTACAGGCGGAAGATGACAAGAGAGAGAGAGAGAGGGGTTTGACGAGTTGTACCTCGCTCACGAGGGCTGGCAAAATTGCTTGAGAGAGAGAGAGAATTGGGTAATCACTAATCCGTAATTGAGTAGGTGGACTTGTGTGCATTGACGGCTTGTACCTCAGGGTACAACAATACTCTGTAACCGACGAGGTTGATGACGTCATATATATTTCGAATTTTGATTTATCTTGGATCTAGGATTTAAAAATTTCCAGCTATTCCACTAATAACATTTTTTTTTTGAGAAAATCCAATACTAAATTGGTACATATACATGATAAATAAAATTTTTGTGATGCCACGAGCCCGCGACTAAGGCCATCCGCATCGCGTCTCGATGTTGTCTCTATCTCGTCATCGCTCCATCTCGCCCCGGTCTCGTCGCGTGTCTCGCGCGGAAGAAGACGTTGGTGCTAGGTGTGACGCCCAATCGCCGGCCCGCGAGTGGGTGTCGTCACCATGACATCATAAATAATTTTTTTTCAAAATTTCGATTTTTAGAGTTTAAAAATATTTAAACGGTAAAAAAAATAATTTTTTTTTTATTCTATAAATACTCCTTTTTCATTCTCCATTCTACACACAAACACATATCTATTCTTCTCTCAAACCATCTCTCTTTCCTCTCCAATTTTTGTAAAAATGTCTGGTGACGGAAACTCCGGCAGCTTCGACTTGAACGAGTTTGGGTTTTTTTTAATTATGTATTTTTTATTTTTTTAGGACTTGAATTATGTTTTTTTTTGTTTTTTTAGGATTTTAAATTGTAATTTTATTTTATTTAATGAAATGTGTTTTTATTAATTGAATTTGTTGAAAATAAAAATAAAAAATGAAATTGAATGAATAGTTAAGAGATGGAGGGATGGAGGTGTTGTTTTTAGTTAAGAGATTGGATGAAAAGTACAGTGGAATTTATATATGAATAGTGAAGAGATGAAACGGTTAAGAACGGATAAAAGACATGAATGCAGGTGGCCTAAATAATGAGTTTTTCAACCTAAGAAATTGTGTTGTCAAATCGGACGGTTGAATTTTTTTGAACGTTATTTTAATTTTGAAAGTGAAACAAATTAGAATTTGATTTGATCACTTTTATATACAGTTAACCCTTGAATTTAATGGATTAGATAAAATGTCACGTTAACCTCAAGTCAATATAAGGTCGACAATTTTGAGACTTAAGTTAATTTTAAGCAAACTGAATATTTCCGGTGGATGCAATAATTTAAAAGAGTGAATTAAAACTCAATTTTTTTATTATCAAGAAAGTACTAGTTTATACTAGTACAAGATTTTAAATTAGTAAGGTTATATACTTTAATAAATATTTTATTCCCATAATAATAATTTAAGAGGGTTCACTTTTAAATACTCTAGTATTTACAGTCAAGCTAATAAAGGATAAGATTATCCCTCTTAAAAGGTGATTTTTTATTGATTAGAATGAAAAAAAAAAGAATGATATAAAAGGTAAGTATACTATTATCTCTTATCTATATCTATATGAATATATAACACTAGTCTATTTAGTCAAATAATGCATGTGTTTGTTTATTTATTTGATTGATTTTATATGTTTCATCATTTTGGATGTTTATAAACTTCTAAAAGCTAAATACAAGGAAGATTTATGGAATACGTAATGAAGGATTTGTTGTTTTTTCATGAAAGATATATAAAAGATAAGTTTTTTCTTATATCTCAATTTTCCTAACCATCAAAGAAATAAAAGTACAGTTTATCGCCGATCTATTTGAATCAATATTTAGTCAAATTATTGCATGTGTTTGTTTGTTTATTTATTGTGTATTATTCAAATGAAAAATGAGCATATGCACCATGGTTAGATAAAGACTTATATCGAGTGATTAGATTCAATATATATTTTATTTGACTCATCAT
Organism: Salvia hispanica; assembly: GCF_029641045.1. Lineage (NCBI taxonomy): Eukaryota > Viridiplantae > Streptophyta > Magnoliopsida > Lamiales > Lamiaceae > Salvia > Salvia hispanica. The sequence continues at coordinate 1,336,212 of NC_142695.1, read as the reverse complement.
TTTGAATGTACATGAATTTCAAAAGGCTAAATATAATCAGATTTTTATAACATGCAATGATGGAATATATATAGGTAAGGCATTAAAATGGCTTAATTATGATGCTCGAATATAATATAATAACAAGAACATTGACACAAACACGATAGTAGAATTCATATATTTTGAGTGGAGAACATATATAGTCATAAACTTCACCAAACCCTCACTTATTGCAATTACAACATATATATATATAGACTTAATAAAATCAACAATATTTATTATGTGGATAGGTTGGTGAGATCAATGTCCCAACACTTAGGCAATCATTCATCCAAAGATGTGAGACTCCAAGTCTTTAGTGAGACAGATGAAGAAGTTCAAGAAGGAAACCGGGTGTAGATTTTCGGGTGAGATGAGCTCGTAGTCTATAGTCCAAGTGATGAAGTCGACGCCACTTTTGGTCTCAACATGGGCCGTTATGACCAAGTCCTTGTAGAGCACGCAAAGGTCTCCTTCGAGCATCTTCCACGAGATTTGCTTCTTCTCCTTGTCGATGCCTTGAAGCACTTGTTTCGCCGTCTGAGGTTTGCCATCTATCACATATATATGCACATGCATAATTGAATTAAATATCGTATACCTTTTAAATTGTTCCAAACTTTTTTTTACTGGGATATGACCTCTATGTTACATACAAGATGTCACATGTTGGAGTTCACGAATATTGGACTATTTGACTCCATAATTGCCTTGATGCAACGCGAGAAATGAGACAAAGTCAAGTCAAATTAAACTTACCAACAGAGTAGCTCCACTCGATAACGGAGCCATTGACTCCAAATTCGCCTTGATGCAACTTACAGTCCTGGATATGCGTAGGGGTGGCTTTGATGAAGTGACGGGGATTAAGACACACGAGCTGGTGAAACACGTTGCCACTGGCCTTGAAAGCCAACTGGGCTATCAACTTGTTAGGGTATGAGGCCATTCTCTCTTGGAATCTTCTACTAAGTGATCTTTTTCAATTAATTGAGTGATGCTTCAACATTTAGCAATACTAGTCTTTATATAGACAAGAAGCTTTGCAATGTTGCTTCTTAGTTTTACTATATTTGGAGCTTTCTTGCTCATTTTGGGAAACGATTTTGAAAGTGAGAGTTTCCAAAGTTTCTTGGAAGTAAATGTCTTTGTATTTAGGGTTTTGCAATTTATTGCAAATTAAGTGTTTGTTTTAGGAGAGAAAAACGTTGGTTGTAAGATCTATGCAATCTTCCATGCACAAAAATAATCCATAATGTGTTGGGGTCCACCCAAATAAAATAATTAAATAAATAAATCCACAACTTCGTGTATATCCTCCTAATGCTATTTTATATCAGAGAATGTTTTTTTAATCCAAGTATAATTATCATCTTAGGGACATCTTAACTATTTATAGGTCATGCACGTTAGTTTTTCATACCTTATCAATTATTATAAATATAAACAAGAATCAATCCACAAATCATACACTATATTATATACCTAATCACCATTTCTCCTTTAATTCATTCTTATTTTAATAATATCTAATTTCATATATTTATTTAAATTGCGGACATATAAATTATTACGACATAATTAAAATAAAAAATTACTCATGAGGGAGTTATGTGCATGGTTAATGATCAGGTGTACAAAACTCAAGACGAAATATGTACCATATCGTGGCTCGTCAGATAAATGATCATAGTTGAGATGTGACTCATGCGGCATTTTTCACTCTCAATGCACATTCATCTGCGGGAAAAATTTTACCATTTTTATTACTCTATTTGCTTTTAAAGCGAGATTTGATTCATCATTTTGGATGTATACAAACTTCTACAAAACTAATTATAAAGAATATTATTAAAATATGTACTGAATAAATTATTGTTTCTTCATAAGGGTCCACCCCCAATCACTAATTGAGAAATTGGGCCAGGCCCAATTTCGGTCATATCAGCTACTTGTATAAAATATGTAGTGAATAAATTATTGTTGCCGGGCCCAATTTCGGTCATATCAATGTTCATGTATTTATTGAGCTTTCATCTAACATAGTACTACCTCCGTCCACGAAAATTCGTCCCGGTTTGATCGGGCACGGGTTTTAAGAAATGTAATGGAAAATGGGTTGAAAAAGTTAGTGGATTGTGGATCCTTCTTTTATATATTAGTTTTATAATAAAATGTGAGTAGTAATGAGTTAGTGGAATATGGGGTCCACTACCAAAAATGGTAAAAGTGAAATGAGACAAATTTTTAGGGACGAACCGAAATAGTAAACTGGGACAAATTTTCAGGGACGGAGGTAGTATTGTTTATATATATAAGATAAATAGTCAGAAAAATTAGTATATAAATTATGGTCAAATTATGATATTCTTGTCATTTTTGTAAAACAGCCTTAAAACTATGAATTTAATATTTTTCTTAATTTTTCCATTACAAAAAAATTGATTTCCTAGTTGTAATATGTTGTTGATTTAGTGCACGCACATTCCAAATTGATCCCGTATTTGAGTTATTTGCTAAGTACTTTGAGAGAAATGATAAAATTAATGGATGGTGTTGTCCTCGTTGAATTTTTCGATGCCAATTTAAATACAATTTCACCCAAATTAGACTACATTGAAAAATTAAGAAAAAGTACTAATTAATAAAATCTACTACTATAGTTTTTATGGCAGAATTTTCAAAATTTAACCAAAATTTTCATCATTTTTTCGGCAATTTATCCTAGATATGTGTGTACACCTTAAGACAATGACATTTCTTGTATATGAAAACACTTAAATTTTGAGCACTTATATATTTATGTGTATATCTCCACAGTTCGTATTTATATGCATGCAAAAATATTTATTTGAGGAAGGCCACCCATTTGTTCCTTCCTCACATGCTTTTGCACGTATTCGCGAAACGGAGCATCACTCTTAACACGTTGTAGCGCCGTGCTTAGCGGCTAAGCACTCCGATACATGCTAAAAGAAAGCCGCTAAGCACAACGCTGAGAACGTTAAAATGACTTAATTTTGATGCTCAAGTCAATTTTGAAAGAATGATATAGTTATATGATTACACTTGATGGATTCATCACTTTATTTATCTACTTGGAAAACAGATGTGACTCTTCAAAATTTAGGAATTTAAATATCAATAAGATTCCATTTCACGTTCATATGTTTCAACAACTTAATTTTTCTTACGCAAGTAGTAAAATTTAATAAAAAGAACGTTGTCACAACTCACAAACATGATAGTAGAATTAATATATAAATTGAGTCGATAGAACTTCGACCAAACCACCACTTATTGCAATTACACCATACATAGACTTATTAAAATCGAGAACAACATTATTAATTTATTGTGTGGGTAGGTTGTGCGATCAAAGTCCAAACACTTAGGCGATCGATCGATCAACCATAGATGTGAGACTCCATATCTTTAGTGAGACAGATGACGAAGTTCAAGAAGGACATCGGGTGCGGAGTGTCAGCCGCGATGAGCTCGTATTCGACAGTCCAAGTCACAAAGTTGACTCCATCTTTGGTCTCAACATGGGCCGTTATGACCACGTCCTTGTAGAGCTCGCAAAGGCTTCCTTCGAGCATCTTCCACGAGATTTGCTTCTTCTCCTTGTCGATGCCTTGAAGCACTTGCTTCGCCGTCTGAGGCGTCCCATCTATCACATAGACACATATGAATTTGATCAAGATTAAATACTGTATACTCCATTCGTCCCATTGGTTACAGCACACATTCTTTTTAGATTATCCCAAGATGTCACCACCGTTTGGTGTTCAACAATTATAAACAAAATAATTTGAATGGTGACAAGCTTAAAATTATTTAAATAAAATAAAATAAAATAAGCAACATTGTAGCTTACCAACATTGTAGCTCCACTCGATCACGGAGCCATTGACTCCGAAGTCGCCTTGAAGCATCTTACAGTCCTGGATCTTGTCAGGGGTGGCGCTGATGAGGTGGCGGGGATTATAGCACATGAGGTGGTGAAAGATGTCGCCACCGGCCTTGAACGCCACCTGGGCTATCAGCTTGTTGGTCAATGAGGCCATCTCTCCTTGGATTATAGTACTAAGTGATGTTTTGAGGTAATTGTGTGATGCTTCAACATTTGGGGAGTCTGGTGTTTATATAGGCTACAAGTTTGCAATGTTGCTCATTAATTTTACTATGTTTGGGCTTTCTTGTTCATTTTGGTAAAGGATTTGAAAGTGAGAGTTTCCATAATTTCTTGGTAGCAAATGTATACTTAGAATTTAAGGTTTGGAAATTTATTCAAAGTGTTTGGTGTGGGATGTATGTTTGTTTGGGAGAGAAAAACGTTGGTAGATAGGTATGCTCTATCTTTTATGCACAAAGAGGTTTCTAACGTGCATGTACTAGTTGAATAGCTACAGATTAGGGAAAAACAAGCCGGATTACACTCAAAGCCGGATTCTCCTTGACATGGAGTAAAGACGGTTCAACACAAAATAGCGTAAACAAAGCGGAAAGTAGAAATTCAAAGTAAAACAATCCTCCAAAGAGGCCAATGGGTGAAACCGCAAAACAAACTCGGTCGTTTATGGATACCTCCTATCAACTAGAACAAATCAATTCTAATCCATTTTAATTCATTCAAATACCTTTAAATAACAAATTACTCTACTCAAATAAAAGAAGGAAAGGAGTAATAAATGGCCAAGAATCCTGCCATCAATTCCTCATTTATTCATCGATATCACTCCAACACTAGAACTTCCATGTAATAATCAATAGTTATCTGGATCCGAAACTCTAACACATACCGAGAATGATCATCCAACATGACGTAGATGTTGTTATCCCTTACTAATGTCGATAAACAATATCCCTCACTAATTGTCCTGATCATCTTGTGAGGTCATGTATTCGCATCATTCTATGAGTAAATTCATTCACACTCTGTTGAAGGATACCATAAGCAATGGTGGACATCGTAAATTTTTGTATTTTGTGCGAATCGTTGTGCAAAAAGGACCTATCGTCACAATAAAATATACGAACATTATTCGCTAAAATTCAAGCTCCAATCTTATGGATTAAAATATATCCCCTCCGAAAACAAATTTCTGCATCCGCTCCTAATCATAAAATACTACCCCCTCCGTTTCTTCATAGTTGAGTCATTTTCCATTTCGAGAAAGTTTATTCATAGTTGAGTCATTTCAATATATGGTAATTTTTTTCTCTTTCTTACTTTAAAATCTCTTAATTGAGTACTTTATTCTCTCTACTTTGAGAGATTTCGGAAATTCTCTCTACATTTTCCTCTCTCTTACTTTTTTATCTGTTTATTTAACACACTCAACATTCATTTCTAAAACTTGCGTGCCGAAAAGTTCCGCCTCAACTATGAAGAAACGGAGTGAGTACAAGCAAACAATATGCAGTGCTATTTAACTACAAATCTACAACCCCCAATTCTCATACTCAAACTCACACAAGCATTTCAACAAGCAAACAATATGCAGTGCTATTTAACTTTCAAATCTACAATCCCCAATTCTCATACTCAAATTCACACAGGCATTTCAACAAACAGGTAGCATTCATCACTCCACAAGTCCAAAACGCAATCAAAACAACTAATCAACCCAAATCCTCGAAAGATAATCACATGATCGAGATACAGACGCCTAGAACAATGAGACAAGTACCAAACAGCGCGAGACCCACGCGAGTTTCTTCGCCGAGAATGATCCCGAAAACAGCCGTGGCAGCGAAAGTAGTGGCGTTGGTGACGGGCACAGCTACGGAGATCGGAGAGTCGCTCAGGATCGCGAAGAAAGTGGCCGAGGCCGACAGATTCACCACGAACGGGAGAGTGTACTGCCAAATCAAGAGGAGCTTGAGCCACTTGTGGAGCAGCGGCGTGTTTGTTTGGGGCGCTGATTTGAGCGCCTGGTCCCACAAGATTGCGCCTTTGCGCATCAGGGCGTTCGTGGCGCCCCAAACGAGCCCTACCGCCAGCATCTTCTCCACATCTCTCCCCACCATTGATCGATCGATCGGCTCTACTGTATTGTTGATTTCTGAATGAATAGATTCTGTTTTAGATCGAAAATGGAAAATACTAAAAAAGTAAAATACAATGCTAATACTAATTTAATATCCACAATTGAAAAAGATTAGTAAAATCGAAAAATAATTTCAGTTTTGATTAAGTTTTTTATTGAGTTAAAAGTACATTATACTATAATATCATAGTACATCGAATGTGGACTTTTTTCGACAAAACTACCTCCTAGGAGATAGTATCCGCCATTTGTACCCATTAAAAAAACATATTCCATTGAAGGGAAAAATGCGAGAAGAGCTCGCGTGTTTAATTCTCAACACGCATCAGCATCTCGCGTGTTTAATGATACACGACGATACACGCGTTAGGTAAACACGTGTTTGCCTTGGACCCGAATTCAGTCACATCGCTTATGTCCTCTCATTCACCGAACACCAAAACAACTCTCAGCGCGACGCCCTTCGCCCCATTCACTCCAAGCCGGCGAAAATCGAAGTGAATCCACATTTAGCTGATGCGTGTTACAGTTAAACACGCGAGACGCTGATGCTAAAATCGAAGTGAAACACGCATGAGGAAGATGCGTGTATCATTAAACACGTGAGATGCTGAAGCGTGTTCGAAATTAAACACGCGAGCTCCTCTCGCGTTTTTCCCTTCGGTGGAATATTTTCTTTAATGGGTACAAATGGCGGATACTATCTCCCAGCAGATAGTTTGGTGGAAAAAAGCCATCGATTATGATAGAGCTAGACATTTCACGTTTGACATGCGACATGATCTAAACAAATTTAACAAATGTGGAATTGTCCTATTGTTATGAACTGATTGTATGTAAATATATGAAGTATATATACCATAATTTTCGATTTTTAGTGGTGAAAAAAAAACACATGAACTTTTAAATTTTGGAATTTGCTGTTAAGATTAAATTTAAAATTTTAGCTTTTTGGAGTGCCGTATGAAATACTAATGGGCCAGCCTTTAAGCCCATCCCTTAAAACATTACCATATCAATTGTTATGAATAAATAAATTTAAATTTTAAAATCACATCATTTATGAATAAATAAATTTAGATTGAAAAACCATGTCACTTGAACATATCATGTTTTTTTCGATTGCTCAGTGCGAAACTTATTTATATTTAGATTGATAATTTTCTCTTTCACAAAAAGTTGGTAATTAATAAACAGTGAAAATATTCTCGTTGTTGTAAAATCATTTTAAAAATTAGGGTATTATTTTACAAATTCATGCACGTGCTATAAAATTCTTTAATTTATTTTTCTATGAGACAAACACGTGTGGTTAGTTTTTTATAATTAAATAATTAATATCAATTCCAAGGTAAATTTTTTCTCTTATATATAGTCAAAGTTATTTGCCATCTTCTTGAAACTTAGTATAGCTTTTCAGTGATGGCAAAAAGAAAAATAATCCAATAACGTGTAAAGATAGTAGTACTGGAAAAGTGAAAAAGGAAAATAAACAGTATTTTTTGTGGAATATCATATATAGTATTTAAATAATTAAGCAGAAATAATTTGTGGATTAATTTATCCTAGTTTCAGTGTGAATCAAATAAGGTAAAGTGATATTTGTTTCTTCCTTTGTCCTCGAAGAAACAAAGAGAATACACACACACACACATAAGATTTAAAAATAATTTGTGATCCAATAATACATTATTTAATTTACTCCCTTTTTCTAAGATACTATATAACAATTTATCCAGGCATTACATACACATGTATATGTGCCATATATTATGAATTTATGCAAGTACAAAAAACACTATATTTCTAAGGCGTTATTAATGTGACTCGTAGCCAAAAATAAATTAATTAGTCCAAAAAGCTAGAGAAGAAAGCTGGCAAACTTGGATCAATTCCATTATCAATTGCAGTTCACATATATAGCAATCTTCTATATCAAACTGTAATCAAATATACAATGTTGAAGCATTTCACAATGAGAGTTTGAGCTCCAAATCTATATCTTGTGAGCTACTTGAGTCTGAGTTCTGACTACTCATGTTCATATTGTTGGAACCCTAAATCAATCAAAACATAGTGAAATATATAATCAGAATTAATTACTAAAATTTGGTTCGATTTTTGTTCGATTTTAATGGTATATACGTACCTGAGCCGGCAGTTCGAAGAAGGATCTAGTCATGTTGGGCTCAACAAAATGTTGAGTTTCATAGCCTGCATTGCTATGATGATTCCATCTGAGTTTAAGCCAAAAGAAATTTATAATGAATGAGAAAATTGTTCGTTGAACTATCCAATATTCCAATGTTTTGGGATATGACAATTGTCGGAAAATCATGAAATTTAGTCAATATATGATTTGTCTCGCAACTTTCAAAATCAGTTAAAAAATCACGAAGTTTAACATTGCTACAGTTATATCAAACAATGTTAAAGTTTATGGATTTTTTGGATTGGTTTTTAAAATTGCGAGACAATCAAACTTTGACAAGACTTCGTGGTTTTGCAAGTGATTTGTCTCATTTAGAATACATGAAAAGAAAGCAAGAATCTTCATGCAAATTACCTTGCTACATTGGTGGGTTGGGAATCTCCATATGCAAGATTTGCCCTATCTAAATCTGGCAACCCCATCTATAAACAGTAGCAAAAAAACATTGTATTAAAACAAAAAATATTGTTGCTATTCAGGATTAGTTTCCTCCTAATTAATTACTTCATCTCACCATGTACTATCACCAAAGCATATAGTAAGTATAATATTCAGTCCTATATTTTACAGAAATGAAATTGTAGAGAATTTGAATTATCGAGATAAAAAAATTTCTTGAATTCTTGATAGACAAAGCAACAAAAAAGATATGAAAATATGAATTTAATTAGGCCAAGGTTGACTACAAAATTAGGGATAAAATGTTTAAAAATTTAGGATTTCTTCGCAATTATCCGATGACGCAGATTGGCTCACTTTAAAGTATTCCAGACAGGCCTGAATTTGACCGAATTTCATGATTTTTCGAGCAATTACTCAAAGAAATGCAAACAATCATCTAAGATTCTATGATCACTAACTGCAATTCTTCATCTAAATTCCTAGTTTAATTTCTAATCAAACTAATCTCACCATGACTCCATGGTGCCCCTGGTAGCCATAAGCCCCCAACGGCGACGACGTCAACGACGACGAGTGTGTTGATTGCATCCTCACATCCTCCTGCACAATCCCCACCCATAAAATCATAAGAAAAAAAAAACACACATACACAACTATAGATCACAACAATTTTTTTTTAAAAAAAATAGTAGTAATTTATATTAAAAAAAAAAAAAACCTGATATAAATTTGAAGCATAAGGGTTGTGATGAACAGAAGGTAAATATGTGCTTCCGAGTTGACTATGCAACCTAATCTTCTCAAGCTGGGCAACGCCGAGCCCCCGCTGCGGCTGCTTCGGCTTATCCGAGCCGCTCTTCTTCCCTTTTCTCGACGATGATGAGGAAGACGAAGACGAAGAAAGCCCACCCGAGCCCCTCTCGGTACCGCCGAAGTAGTTGCTCCCCATATTACTATGATAATCTTCTATACCGTGTGTAGTGTGTGTATTTTTCTTCTTGACTTTTGATATTTGATGCTAAAAATTTGATTTGAGTGAGATGGAATCAGAGAGATCTTTTGATATAGTAGCTTTTAAGCTGTTAACACATTGCATCGCTGGATCTGATTGTGTGTAGATTTTGTGTGATTCATTCTATTTATATATAGTACTATGCTTGAATATTTATTACTCGATGTCTTATGAATTAAGTGGAAAGAGAATAAAATAAGCACGTGAACAGCAAGTATGAGATAGATCAGAAATTAGGATTTGTTTTTGTGAATGAATGAGATCGAAAAGGAACACGTTTCATTTTACAATGAATCTGCGACCGGTTCGAAATTATAATAATTTTAAAATATTTAGAGAGTAAATATTATAGAATAAAATATGAAATTGAAAGGGTTGGTTTTAGTCAAAGGAGGAAATGATTTACATACCTTAAAACATAGAGGATTAAAGAGGAATACGGCTCATTTATGGAACAATAATTGATATTTTTTCACTTTTTTTTAATGTATGTTGGTCTGAGCTTTTTTGACAACTTCCATGAAATTATTACAATTATATATTGGTTGGATAGAGAAAAGGTATGGTCTTTGAAAGGGATTGTCTTGTGATTGTGTAACTAATTTAATATTTATGACATAATATTTTCCCAAGATTTCTAACATAAGCTAACCCAATCCACGCGCTGCTGACGCACGTTCTTCAGAAAGATTTTTATAATTTAATTGCGGCAAAAATCAGATTTTAATTAATAGTACAATTTTAAGTGGTTTCAAGACTACAAATTTGATCATGAAAAGATTATACACATAGTTTGTATGTTTAAATTCTTTATTTATTACATCCGTAATTATAAATAAATGTTTATTTACATAATTGTATCGATATATGGTAGTAATCGATTAATGTTGTTTTAGGTAATAGAAAATTTGAATTTTGAAGAGAGAAACATATATGGGGAATTAATTCATATGATTATTCTATCAATAAGCATATCTTCATTTTACTCTGAAAAATTGCCTAACAATATTTATAGTAGGACCACATTTTATAGTCGGGTAGTCGACACTCATTACATTTTTTAGATTAATTATCGTAACTTCTCTTTTGACTTAGAGATGGAGTGACACCGCTCCTTTCTGGCGGATGAGGACTGGTCAACATGTATATTAGCCTGCCGTCTTTTTGGATTGAGCGTCTTGTATCTCATCAGAATGTCCATTAACATTATGCTACGCACCTTGAAAATGTCGTTATTGATCCTGAAATCTTTCTTTCAAGTTTGTTATTAATTATTAGTTTGATCTATTTCTTTCGAGTTTGTTTGTCATTAATTAATTTGGTCATATTCAGAAAATGTTTCTCTCTTTAATATTTCAAAGATAATTTTCTTCTGTCATTTAATATTACACTATTATTTTATTCATTAATTTACAAATATATTCACATTATGACGAGCAAATAATTTTTCTCATTTCTTTTCCCTCTTATTATCGGGTAATTATAATTTTTTTTGTATGTATATAAAATGTTACAGTATGATTTTAGATCCAACCTAAGTACATCTAGATTGCACAAAATCCTGCAGCAAATGTATGGGGATTGTCACAAACGCTAAAAAATATTCTCATCTTCATAACCATAGATATCAATTGGAGAAAGAAAGATTCTATTACAAATATATTAGCCAAATCATTTACATATTAATGCCTCGTATCAATATGTGCATATAATTAATATTCAGCTGCAAGCTGCATTTCTGTATGATATCTTTGTTAGCTCCAAGAATTAACTTATGTACGTAAAAAATAATAGATCGATGTAAATAATTAAATAAATAAAGTATTAAAAATTCAGTTGCCATGCACCAAATCTAATCGATCTGTTCCACGCATGATTATATGAGTTGTATGTGTGGTGGAAAGTGCAGAGTCATTTAATTTATTACTTACTTGGCCACTATGTTTAATTTATTTTATTATTTTAATTTTTATTACATGATTTGCTATGTTTGCATAATATGTTAAAAGATCTAATTTTTCTTACTGAATGTAACAGCCATCTGAATTTAATATGTTAACATTTTTAATAAGTTTTGGTATTTGACGTTTACTCTACATGATCCAGTGAATTCCATTCTCGATCTAGTGAATTCAATATGTGATGTATTAAGCTCAAATTTAAACTATAAAATAAAAAGTCATTATCTTAGAGTTATTTATTATTATTATTATTATTATTATTATTATTATTATTATTATTATTATTATTATTATTATTATTATTATTATTATTATTATTATTATTATTATTTTAAAACAAGTACAGAAAATGAATATCAATTAATATGAAAGTGAAAGAGTTGCTTTTCATTATAATAGTCAAATGACTATATCGAAGAAAATTGGTTAATTATATTAATAAATTTAGGGAGATGTGTTCCAAAATGCAAGTGTTAATAATTAAGGATGGATGAATTTCACAGTTATTTAAAGAATCGTTGAAATGATTAAATGTCGACATTTGTAACATCTAAGCAACTAAAACGTGACATTGACATCTCCTACAGTTTTCATGCCTAAATATAAAAATATTAGTTAGGCTACCTTCGTTATCCCACATTTATTTAATTTAAAACGTAATTCACATGAACTATATTTATATAGAACCAAGTCTATGTTATTTTTATTAAGAACCGACCTGCTAATTTTAGGAGAGGATAGCAACATACATACTATAGGATAAAAGCAATTCAGAATCGAAACAACAAAATCAACGTATAGACAAAAATAAACACTATATTTGTTGTTACTATAGAAGAAAAGCAGCGGACGAACACAACAAAAATAAGAAAATACGAAATGCGATCATAAACACATACTATATAAAAGTACTTCCAAAAAATTAAATTTTAAAATGAGCTGTTTTGGAGTGAGCTCAAATCAACTAATCTGAAAACCCACTTTACTAAGTTCAAATTTGACGTCCCTCATAATTATTTAACAAATAATCAGTCTACTTTGCCAAGTGTGGATGATCATATATTTATTATACCTACAAAATGAAGCCTTGAAAATGACTCCACAAATCTAATACCAAAGTCGAATTGACTCAATAAAATACAAAAATGAATGCCAGCTTCTTTTTATATAATATTACTAATATAGTTTAAAGAATACTACTATAAAATAATATTGCCAAACAATAACGAATCATGTAATGTAAAGACAAAATTAAACACACTATAATATAAATCAAGAAAGTGCCAGCCATGGACTAACCTAGATAAAATCATTGGTAGAGATTATATATTTTAAATTTTATTTCAAAATATATATTATGACAAATAGGGCAATTGTGAATCGAGAAACAAAAGAACGTAAATAGACACAGAATTTATGTGGTTCGTCGACGTTGTGTTAGCTACGTCCACGGGTAAGAACGGAGAACAAATTGTATTATGACTGCAGTTTTTCAGATACAATGATTCCGTACCCTACTTCAGGTACAAACGACGACCGGGCCTAATACAACGATTAGGGCCCAAACAGAAACACATCAGCGAGACCTGCGTTTGGCCAGCAGCAAACAGTAATGATTCAAAACATCCTAATAATATAATTTTGGGGGATTTAGATCAAGGACTTTTATAATATTTCACATAAATTTTAGATAAACATTTGAAGACTATAATAAATTGTAGGGGCTTAAGCCCTTTGTGCTTTTCATTTGGGTTCGGTAATAAGGACATGATCACATATCTTGACATTATCCGCTAAACTCAGTGCACACACTTTTACTACTTACTTATATTATTATTACTACAATATTACCAAAGGTAGAGAAGGAAACTAGGGAATATGTTGAATCAAAATCTGTTTAGGATAAAAGATTTGCACATATGTATTTAATTTGAATATATATAAGATGAGAAAAGAATATCTACTATAGATTGTGGGCACATGCTACAGTCATTACCCCAAAATGTAAGCAAAACAATCTTTCAAAGGATGCTGGTGGCCTAATTATTTATTTATTAAACTATTTAATACTAATATAATTGTATGTAATGTATGCACACACAATCACATGGGTGTGTAACACCAAATCACCTTAATCTCATAGTTTATTGCATATAAGATATACTTAGGAGATTCTTTGTTATTGTGAGTACATTGGTCCCAAAAAAAAGATTGGGAAGAGGATCACATTATATTGTTTCCCAACTTTTGATTAAACAATCATACATCCAAGATTCTTCTAGAAGATTGATCAACCGTATTATACCTAGCACAATGATTGTGATGTTTTCTTCATTACTTGATTCTATTTTTGTGATTTTGGTAGTTGTGGAAGATATTGAAGTACACATATAATCATATCTTAATAGTTCAAATGAGTTTATAAGTCTTAAAGTAGTTATACAATTTTTTATAGTATCGAAAACAAATTTTTTGAAGATTGTGGAGCAACTATACCTCTCAAGCTCTCAAATGTTCCAACTTTCGAATGAAAAAGAAAATATAAAGATCAAATAATTTTGAAACAATCAAATATATGAGATACAAGATCGTATCATTTAGTAGTAATTCATAATAAATATTTATTACTCCCTCCATCCCGCTTAAGATGACACGTTTTCCTTTTTAGTTTATCCCAACTAAGATGAACATTTCCTTTTTTGGTAACTTTCTCTCTCCAATTAATACACTCAACCACTTTTTCTCACTCCTAATAAAATATTCATCTTTCTTTATCTCTCTACTTTAATACTTACACCCACCTTCTCTCTCTCCAATTAAATACTTTAACCAATAACTCCTAAAACCCCGTGCCAGCTAAGCAATGTGTCATCTTAGCCGGGACGGAGGGTGTATTATTTTACTATTTTTAAATATAGAGTTGCGATTGGTTTTTAGTAGGGGTGGCAAAATGGGTAGCGGGTAATGGGTAATTCCCATCTCGACCCGCTACCCGCCGGGTATCGGGTACCCAATACCCGACGATAACGGGAAATGGGGCGGGATCGGGTAGTGTGTTTTAGAGTTTTGCGGGTAGCGGGTATACCCACTACCCGTACGGGTATACCCGTTAGTCCCGTTACTACCCGTTATTATTAGTATCAGAGCCATATATCATTTTTAATACTCCATCCATTCCATATACACATTCATTTTGAAAAATTAAAAATAAATAGTTAGAATGGAGAAAAAATAAAGTAAGAGAGATAATAATGTAGAGAAGAGTATTTATATTATTATTTTTCCAAAATGAGTGAAGAAAATGAAATGTTTCTAAGAGTTCTTTTGAAACATTTTTATATTCCGACAAACATACAATTGAAAACTCATCGGAACTAGCTATAGAGTCCCCTCACTTTTATTCTTAATCTATTCAAAGTTTACCATCAATATTAATTAAGTAATTAGGGAACATAGACGATTATTATGGTTTTCAATTTTTTTATTCGAATTTCGGGTCGGGTATGGGTACCCGCAATGCCGGGTACGGGATACCCGACACGGGTATCGGGTAATCCCGGTATATCACGGGGCGGGTATTGGGACAACCAATTTAGCTAAAATCGGGTACGGGTACCCGACTTGTCGGGTGCGGGTACCCGCGAGTAACCCGTTTCGCCACCCCTAGTTTTTAGAAATAAGGAATCCAACAATACGGCCCACAAAAGCTTTGTAGGCCCAATATGGTTTCAAACTTTTTTTAGTAATAAAGGCCCAAATAGATACCCATATGATTGTATCCATTAAATAAAGAGCCTATTTAGTCTAGTTAAACTAACTTCTTAATATGTGAAAAATAGATTATAACTTTTGAAAAAATGCGTATTCGAAATAAAATAAAATAACATAACTAAAATTTAAAAATTTAGAGAGAAAGAGAGCTAAATATTGCTAATTAAATTGATTTTTCAGATTTCTTTTAAATAAAATAGTTTTCAAATTCTTCTGAGTCTCACGATTACCATTTACCACAAATGCAGCACGAGCTGCACTAACTAGTCGAGAAGGGTGCGCCTTCGTGAATTTACACGCCACGTGCAAGCACGACGTGCTCCGAGCACGCACGTTGTGTCGTGTGCCTCAACTTTTTCTTATACTAAGTTAAAATGAAATTAGAAACAAGAATGAATGTGGGAAAATAAATAGAAAAAATAAAAATAAAAACGGTATGGTTAAGATGATAAAAAAAAAATCAAGATAAGGATTTTAAGCCTCACCTTTCGTTTCCATCTTCACAGCATAATAACAACAGTGTGGAGCCACTGATTTTGCCTTCACTCCAGTTTCAAGGGCTTAATTCGCGAAAGCCCTTTTGCGTTTGGGTAATTCCTCTTAGAATCACTCAATTGATGTTTTCACTTCATTGATTATGTGTTCCTGATTCTGTGATCATCATTGTTTAGAGACAATTTTCGTTTTTTCCAAGCTCGATTCCAGCTCTTATTTCTGCATATGAGTTCCAGATTTTGGGAATTTTTGTTCTTATCTGTTTTCATCAGCTTGAATTTTCAATGTGTTGGTTATTGTGAGTTGTGCTGCTTTTAATTTGTGTTTTTGTTTGAATTCGTTGAGTTTAGTGGAAGGATTATTGTGTTTAGGGTTTATTTTGATAGGAAAAGAGGGGAAATGGCTGTAGGTGGAGCTACTCAATGTTGAGTATAGAGTAACAATGTTCTAACTTCTATTAGTTTCTCAAATCAATATCATGTATGAATGCAGAAATTAGAGGCTTTCCTTCTGCTAATACTCATACTTGCTTCTGAATGTGTGTGATTGCTTTGGGGTTACTGTGTTTAAGGTTTATTTAGATAGGAAAAGAGGGGAAATGAAGCCACTCAGAAATTAGAGGCTTTCCTTATGTTAATGCACATCTTTGCTTATGAATGTTACTTGCTATTGTTATGTGTGTATGTATATGATTGCATCTGGATTGATACTGTGCTGGTGATTCATCTGTCTCCGGTTTTTAATCAACGGTCGAGATTGTGTATCGGTCTTTTATGCTCTACTTCTGGTGTGCCAGGTGATGAATTTGGAGAATGAGTGTTTTTACTGGTGATAACTCCCTCGTGCACTGCAAAATGGCTTCTTTAACCCCGAGCTCCACAAACATTTCACTCACTCAAGCTGTTGCCTTCACAAGAAAGAAGAGCAACATCTTGTCCAGACGTAGCATCTTGCGGAATGTCAACAAACACACGTTGCCTCTCTCAACGTCGATCAGATTGTTTCCCCAGTTTCATATTGGGTGTGTACTAAGGCCCAAGCAGAGGACTCTTGCAGTATATGCTTCTGGTACAGATGTTGCTGTGGAGGAAGCAGATGTGTCTTCAGAAACCAGTGGGGAGTCATCTGCTGTACCTGAAACAAGTCCTGTTAAGTCTCAACGTTCGAGGCCTGCTAGAAAGAGTGACATGCCGCCTGTGAAGAATGAGGAACTTATTGCAGGAGCAACTTTTACTGGAAAAGTTAGATCAATCCAGCCATTTGGTGCTTTCGTTGATTTTGGCGCTTTTACTGATGGGCTCATTCATGTCTCTCAATTAAGTGATAGCTATGTGAAGGATGTTGCTAGCGTAGTTTCTGTTGGGCAAGAGGTGACAGTGAGATTAGTAGAGGCGAACTTGGAAACAGGCCGAATATCCTTGAGCATGCGTGCAGATGACTCCAGCAGGGCTCAACAGCAAAGAGAATCTCCAGGTGGCGGCGATAAATCCAGACCTCCCAGACGGACTGGCCAAAATTCCGATCAGAGAAGAGAAGATCCAAAGAAGTTCTCAAAGTTCGTCAAAGGCCAAGATCTGGAGGGAACCGTCAAAAATCTAACTAGATCTGGTGCTTTTATATCTCTTCCTGAGGATGAGGAAGGATTTCTGCCGCAGTCTGAGGAAAATGACGGGGGGTTTGGGACCATTATGGGTGTCACTTCGTTGGAAATAGGGCAAGAAGTCAGTGTCCGGGTTTTGCGTATTTCTAGAGGGAAGGTAACATTAACTATGAAAAAAGATGAAGATGTTAAGGAGGTGGATTCTAAGCTCCAGGGTAAGATGCATACAGCGACTAACCCTTTTGTCCTAGCTTTCCGTAGCAATGAAGCCATAGCTTCCTTTTTAGACGAAAGGGAAAGTGAGAAGCAACAAGTTGAGGAAGCAGAAGAAATTGCAAAGGGTACAGATGATGTTACTGACAAAGAAACACCAAACACAGCTGATGATATAAAAGCAGAAGTTGAAGAGAAAAGTGAAGAAACAGACAGCTCCTCCGCCACAGGAGATAATGAAGTTACTGCAGCCATCGATCCTGAGGAAACTGAGGAAATTGCAAAGGATACAGATGCTGTTGCTGACGAAGAAACACCAAACACAGCTGATGATATAAAAGCAGAAGTCGAAGAGAAAAGTGAAGAAATAGACAGCTCCTCCGCCAC
Organism: Salvia hispanica; assembly: GCF_029641045.1. NCBI lineage: Eukaryota > Viridiplantae > Streptophyta > Magnoliopsida > Lamiales > Lamiaceae > Salvia > Salvia hispanica. The sequence continues at coordinate 1,318,079 of NC_142695.1, read as the reverse complement.
AGAAGATAACGAAGTTACTGCAGCCATCGATCCTGAGGAAATTGCAAAGGATGCAGATGATGGAAGTTCACATACTGAAGACCAAGTAACGGACGAACTTTCTCAAACTGAAACTAAAGAGGACAACGATGGTGAGGTATCTGGAGAAGAATCTGTTGTTTCATCCCAGATTGTTGAAGAAGCTAAAGAGAGTATGGTTGATGATGAAACTATTAAAGATGAGTTAGCTGATTCGGAACAGCAACTATCCGGTGAGTTGACTAATCAGACTACACCTGATGTTAATGACGAAGAAACACCAAACGCAGCTGATGATATAAAAGCAGAAGTCGAAGAGAAAAGTGAAGAAACAGACAGCTCTTCTGTCACACAAGATAATGAAGTTACTGCTGCCATCGATCCTGTGGGAAGTGACAGCTCAAGTGCAGAAACTGAGTCCGGGGATCTTGAAGCCAAACCTGCAGGTTTGTAGTCAACTCCTTACATACTTCGGATCAATGGACCGGAAATGTTTTCCATCTCAATGCTAAGTTTAAACTGTTATTTTTTTCGTGCAGAAAGTCCTATCACCATCAGTGACAATCTTGGAGCCGATATAGCTGTGAATGGTGTAGAAAACCAAGCATCTGGTGATTCTCAGCCAAATGGAGATGCCTCGAGTTCAAGTGAACAAAGTAGTAATGATTCGCCTAAAGAAGCCGTAGTAAAAGGTCAGGGTTTCTTCCTTTTACTAAGTTATTCTTGTATATATAACATGTTGCCAAATCATTTTTTCCCTTTTTTCTGTTTAAAACTTTTTAAATGCGAAGTCATCTTAATATCAAGATCGTCTTTCAGTGAATTTCTTGCTAGTTCGTTCTAATAATTTATCTTCTTATGGTGCAATGCAGCTACTATATCACCAGCTCTGGTGAAGCAGTTGCGGGAGGAAACAGGCGCAGGAATGATGGACTGTAAAAGAGCTCTTTCCGAGGCCGGAGGAGACATTGAAAAAGCCTACGAGTACCTCCGCAAGAAAGGTTTAGCTAGTGCTGATAAGAAATCCAGTAGAGCCACAGCTGAGGGAAGAATCGGTTCATACATCCACGATAGCAGGATCGGTGTCCTGATAGAGGTGAACTGTGAGACGGATTTTGTTGCTCGAGGCGACATTTTCAAAGAACTAGTTGAGGACTTGGCCATGCAAGTTGCTGCATGCCCTCAAGTACAGTATCTTAGCCCAGAAGATGTATCGCAAGAGTTTGTTGATAAGGAGAAAGAGATAGAAATGCAGAAGGAAGATCTGCTGTCGAAGCCAGAGCAGATTAGGTCGAAGATTGTCGAGGGGCGGATAAAGAAGAGGTTGGACGAGCTTGCGTTACTTGAGCAGCCGTTTATTAAGGATGACAAGGTAGCGGTGAAGGACTGGGTGAAGCAGACCATTGCTACGATAGGAGAGAATATTAAAGTCAAGAGGTTCATCCGCTACAACCTCGGAGAAGGTTTAGAAAAGAAAAGCCAAGACTTTGCTGCAGAGGTTGCTGCCCAGACTGCAGCTAAACCAGTTTCAACTTCTGCAAAACCGGAGCCTGCTGCTGCTGAGACGAAAGAAACTGTACAGGAGTAAGTTTATGTTCTTGCTGCATATTTATCGATAGTCATGCTAAAATTCTTAGGTTTTCATGTCATCATCTAATTTTACGAGATCGGAAACAACATACGGGAAACAACTTTAAATTCATAACAGATATTACTGCCATGGAGCAATAATCTAACATGGTTTGATGGCTTTTTAGGCCTCCGAAGACTGCAGTTTCAGCTGCGTTGGTTAAACAATTACGCGAGGAAACTGGAGCTGGAATGATGGACTGCAAGAAAGCTCTCTCGGAAACGGGGGGAGACCTTGAGAAGGCACACGAGTACCTGAGGAAGAAGGGGCTTGCAGCAGCCGACAAAAAGTCAAGCCGGATTGCTGCTGAAGGCAGAATCGGATCCTACATTCACGACTCCCGCATTGGAGTTCTGATTGAAGTGAACTGCGAAACTGACTTTGTTGGCAGGAGTGAAAATTTCAAAGAATTGGTCGAAGATCTGGCGATGCAAGTTGCGGCCTGCCCGCAGGTGCAGTACGTGTCGGTTGAGGACGTCCCAGAAAGCATTGTGGCCAAGGAGAAGGAGCTGGAGATGCAGAGAGAAGACCTTCAGTCCAAACCCGAGAGCATACGAGAGAAGATTGTCGATGGAAGGATCGCGAAGAGGCTCGGAGAGCTGGCTCTTCTCGAGCAAGCCTACATTAAGAATGACACGATACTCGTGAAGGACCTGGTGAAGCAAACAGTTGCTACGCTCGGGGAGAACATCAAAGTCAGGCGGTTCGCCCGTTTCACTCTTGGGGAGATGCGTGATGCAGTAGTCGAAGAGCAAGCGTGAGACGCGGGGGAGAAACGACACCGGATTAACAGAGAGCGGTTGAGATTTCTCAGTAGAGCTAAACCATCTCTACACTGCAGGTATACTTGATTCTTTTTGTTGGATCAGAAAGCATCTAAAATGTCTGAATTTGAGAGGGAGAAGGCATTTTACCTTGAATTTTCGTTGTGAAAGTACTAAAATTTTGTAGATTATTTATTTGAAGAAATACATATCATGCTATTTTTTCAAATTTTAGTACTTCAACATGAATCTATGTGTTTAGAGTACTTCAAATTTGGATGATTAATTTTTTATTATAATTATTAAATAATTAAAGAATTCTTTTGAATATAATATACTAATACATGTTTGTGTTAAAATAACAATCCCTTTTAAAGTGACACCGTAACACCACTTATACAACAATATTATAAACGCTACACAACAATATTATAAACGTTACACAGCAATCTATAGATTGTTGTATAACGTGTTGGATATTGATGGACAAGAAAAATTGTTGTATAAAGAGCAACAAATTGCTGACCGAGTTTTGCAACTAATTTTTTTTTTTTTTTTTACCACATGACAGTTTATTATTCGTCCACATATACAAATAATTGACTAGAAATATTTTTATGATATTATTTTAAGGGATAATGGACCCTAACATGCCCCTACTAATACATATACATGCATAAAGATATTTTAAATTGTGGTTAATAATTAATTGAAGGTTGCAATACATGACATATCCCAACTACTCTGAACTAAAAAATGGATATCATCATAAGCAGTCAATCTCATGAAATTTAATTGGACTGACTGCCTGTGATGTCACATCATTAATTTTACCTAGGTTCATGTTAATCCATACTTATTACAATAATTAATTATTAAAAATTCCCAGCAAATGATGGAGCCCAATAATCAGCTCCATTCTCACCCCCAAAATCAACTGTGCATGATAATGGAACCAAGCACAGCCCTCTACTCTTCAAATCCTTCTTCACCTCTTCTTCACATTCCTAATTAACACCACACAATTTAAATTAAAAAATCCCTCATTAATCAGAAAATATTGGTATATATTTATATATGTATACCTCTTCAGAAACAGCTTTCCTTTTCCTCTGGCTCTCATTCAGAAGCTGTGGATATTATCAAAAGGATCAAATTAATGGTCACAAATAATTTTTTTTATATATTTAGATAAAAAAATAAATTAAAAAAAATGTAGGCAGTAAATAATTATACAAGGTACCTGGCCAGGGTCCTCAGGGAAAAGACAACTCCCACTCTCCCTTTTAACCTGAAATTGAAACTTATTAGCCATTACTTAGTTAATTTCATTTAATTATAATTATTATATGCATAACCAAATGTGAACCACATTTAAAATAAGACTAATTAGAACCAATAATATACCAACTGGATTTATTGATCTAATCATATCAAAAACATGTAATGAAGCGATATTTTTGGTTAATCTAAATAGAAAATTAAAGCTTGTCATTTTTTTTTAACTAAAAATAATATTGCTATGTTGTATTCTAAAATTGTAAATTAAAGAAAACTATTAACATGATATAGTAGTATATTGATAGTGATATACATATATGCTTATAGTAATGCTTATTCAAATATTATAAAGATTTTTAAAATACTATAAACGTGCAACAAAATTGTCAAAAATTTTATCTGAATATCAAAAGACTTACAGTTTGTGACTGGTTGGTGTTCACTGATCCAGTGGCTAAGTACGGAATGCTTAAAGCCTGCATATTTAAAGGGGGAATAAAGTGATATTTTATTAATTTTTCATGGAAATAACACAAAAACATTTACCAAATTTCATGAAATAAAGAGCATAGAAATGTCACCTCAATTTGACGTTGAAGGAATCTAATGTATCCAATTGCTTCCAGCAACACAGAAGCTGTGTCAGTCTGCAAAAAGAGTTACAAATTTACATACACAAAATTCTCTAATTATCTCTCTCCATATATATACAAAAATTTATTACACATATGTGAATATTTGTTGCAAATAAATTCAAACTTTATGATTATTTCGATTGAATTTTAATTAATGTTGCAAGATGAATCAAAATTTGACCACTTTTTACAGCAATTTGCCCATATTTATATGAGATATAAATTAAGCTGGAAGAAATGAATGGTTTTCATGAAATAATTAGTACTATAAATAAAAGTGATACATTGTCTCTTTGCACCTAATTGACTTCTCTCATTAGAAACAATCTATTTTTTCATGAATTATTAGTTTCATTATTTCAATAATTCTTCAATTTAGTCTACTGAATTTATTTACCTTGCCGAATGGGGACACTAGTTGGTGAAGAGCTGTAATCCTGTCCCCCAGTTTTTCTTTCCTCACCTATTTAAAAAAAAAAGAAGAAATAAATCAACATCTCAATTTAGAAAAAGGCAACAATAAAATTAATATAAAGTTATAGAATTAATAATATTTCACCATCACATTCAAAAATATTTCTTTTTCTGTGTGGGACTATATGCTTAATACAAGCAATGGGAATATGCATATATGGAGAAACGACAACCAAAAAATGACAACTTTATTATTCCATAAAATCGAAAAGTTTATCAAAAAACAAAAGCTACCAACAAAAATAAAATTCAAATTAAAATTGATTTATTGATTTTGAGTTACCTTGATGCCAGACTGAGCTGAAGTTGTTGGATTCATCTTCGATTTCTTGGTAGCACCCTTCATCAAAATCTAATTTAACACCAATAAAATATTAAAATCCAACTTTTAATCAATTTGGTACTTTCACTAGTAGATCTATAATTTGCCAAAATAGTTTTTTAATATATCAATATTACTATAAACATAGAGTTTTACTACTTGTCAATATTATTTTCTGCGTTCGCCAATAACTATAATCATAACATTTTAATTTTTGAACATAGATTTATCCGGTGCACATCTAACCTCGGATGATTTGTTAGAGAAACCGAGCCCGTCGGTGCACATGCCCGTAGACTTCGCCACCGTGGATTCAAGATACGCCGCCGGGTCAATCCCAAGTGCCTTATCCTCTTCTCCACCAAACCCTCTACACATTTAATCAGATCAAAATAACTCATCATGTCACAATACATGAATATTAACCTAATTTTTCACAAGGGTTTTGAACAAAAAATACTAAAATTGTATAAATATTCAATAACAAATGAATATCAAATATTGGATCAATCTTCATCCATGCATCAAGAAAAGAGCGAATACGGTGTGAAACCTTAACGAAATTTAAAAAAGAAAAAAAAAAGATTACAAGACTAGTTGGCTCCATGACTGTGGAAATTCCTGAGAGGGAGGCCACGGCGGGAGGGGCGGCGCAGTGTGAATTTGCAAGCCGTGGGAGGAGGCGGCGGCGGCGGCCATTTGATGCAGAGGAAGAATCCCTTCATTCATATCTCTTTCACTCTAAGTTAAAGAGAAGCAAAAGTGAAAAAATGAAATTATGAATCTTTCTCTGATCCCAAAGATTTAAATGAGTTTGCACTCTCCTCTCCAATTCGTCTATTTTACTTTCTCTATCGACCTTTTATTTTTGTCTTTTCACTTTCGCTTTAACCCCTTTTTTTCTTCTTCTTTCGAGCTCTTGACAATGGCCTTGTACAAACTTTTTTAGCTTCTTCTCTCTACTTGATTAAGTATAAGCCAAATCAAGAGAGAGAGAAAGAGGAGAGAGAGAGGTTGTGGTAAATTTTGATCTCCTAGTGCAAAAGTTGTTACAACTTATATTCATTAAAATCATGAAATATACTTAGTAAACATTGTTGGGTAAGAAGTCTGAAAAGAAGTGAATCAGTCCAAAATGCACGAGGGTTCATGAGCGAAACCTCGAGCCATTGATTGGAATTTATATTCGAAAATATAGTGAAATTTCTGAATTGGTATCAACCTCGGATGTAGATAAGCATCATATGACACTAGGTAAACAATATCCATTGTTTTATTCGACTATATTCGTGATCACTTGTGGTGATACATGCCCTTGTTGGAAATGTGAATGCGAAAAGGAAGTGAATCAGATGATGATTATGATTGAGCTACAATTCTTAGTCTTACTAGAACTATGGCTTGGTAAATTGCCTATATTTAGTTCTCGATCCTTTTTATTGTCGGATAACTTTTTATTGTCGGATATATTCAAAAGTAAAGTGAAAAATATATGATTTAACATCGCCCCAAACATAGATACAATTAATATATTTATTATTTATATTTGTGATTATTTATGAGTTTATTTTCTCATGCCCCCTTAACAATAATTGTTAATTTATGATGGAGAATATTGAGATGAATATAAAAACAATAAAATTGTAAGATGTAAAATGTTTTGAGAAGCTTTATCATAGTAAACTTTCTTTTTGGCCCCTCCTTTATTATGAGTATACTTTTATGTATTCTTTCTTCCTTTAATGTCCTTTTCTCTTTACTTTAGCCTTTACAACACCGAGTTAAAGTTGGGGAAACTGTGAAACATATTTTGGTAAACAAAAAATATCTTGATAAATACATACATGACTTTATTGCACGTCACTTTGGGAATATTGATGTGTATATATGATCAATGATAGTTGTAGTGTATTAAACTACCACGTAATTAGATTCATAGTGTTTTTATGTTCATACACAATTATTTGCACATATCAATAAATGTGGTAGCATATTACCATGACATAATTGGCTGAAAAACTATATATAGTGTTTATTTCACAATTTGAAAATTGCTCTCCATTGTACCATTATTACAAGATATATATAGTCGATAGGAAAAAATGTGATTACTTCTCCATCTTCTATTAGGAATCCTCTTTTTTCAGCATTTAATTTTTAAGTTAAAAATTGTTATCTTAATTATTTTGGAATAGTTTAGCCCTAGTTAAAGACTAGAGAAATTAGAAACCATACACATATATAAGTGACATAATAAAATGATGACGTTGTTGTCGAAAGGAATATTTGTTGTTTGGCATTGGGATTAAAAATAAATTTAAACGTATTAAGATACCTACTATTTTGTCTAAAGTCCATAACTCCAAAATAATTTGTTGTTAATGTAATAATTTGTTTAATCAATTCATCAGATTGAAGTATTTATTTAGCCCCATGTAACTACCTAACCTTAATTTAAGATTTGGCAGCATATATTAATTTAGTCATTTCAAAATAGATCTTATATTTTTATTGATAATTAACTTTAAAAATTGGAGAATTTTCTACTTTTGGATCGTATGTATTTATAGGATTGTGGCTAAATTGCACAAAACTATAGGAACTTTTTATTTTGTTTTTGCTACTCTATGTATCTCAAGTCATTTTTCCAACCCAAATGACCCGTTTTGATACCACGATAGAAGTTCAAGTTTATGCATAGGATTTTCGCTTTTACCTTAAATTATTTATTTATTTCATTTACTATAAAATGGCCTATATATGAAAAATACTCCACTAATTTGGCTTTTTAAGCAATAGAAAAAGACAAACTGGCTAGGACGGCACTACACAAATTTCAAGCGATTAAATAATTAATTAGGGCTTAATTTGGAATCCCATAACATCACAAGCATATATCAAAGCTTTTTTTTCTTATGATTACCATTAATTTAATTAATATCATGTCACATCCACAAAAATTAACTTAAATTAACCTCTAGTCTTATCATCTACCCTCATGTAATGACAAAAAAAATAGTCTTTCTAGATGCCTATGAATATTCACGTGCAAAGAATATTTCTGATATAAATTCGAACATCACAAGAATGTTTTCACGATTAATTTACAATAGTTACGCCTGTCTTCGCCATAATTTAATAGTATTAATTTTGGTATCTAAACCAAACGCAGCTTATTATATATAGTAGGGACGAAATTGATGTTACCATCATTTAATATAGTTTTAAGCAAACTACAAATATTGAAATTGTTTAATTAATTGTTTTATTTGTAAATCTAACTTTAGCTACGGATTAAATTAATTGAATCGTTATATATAAGACTATGATTTGTAAGAAGCATTATCTTAATATAAATGTAAATATAAAAATATACGATTACTCTTTTTATATTTTAATTTTTCGAAATTAAACAATAAAATGGTACTTACTAGATTTTTTTATCTCTAAATAATTTTGTGTAAAAAATGATGAAAAATAATGTAATAATCTTAATCTCAATTCAAACTGATAGAGATGGTAAATATGTAAAAAAAAAATTAAAATAATATAAAACTTTTTCATTATTTTTTAAATATTTACTAAAATTATATTATATTGCTTTTTTATATATATTAAAAACACCCCCATACTAAAATTATGAAAAGGCACCATACAATGAAATTGCAATCAAAATTTCGAGATCTTTGTTCACACTTTTGACGTATTAATTCGAATTAATTATTCCCAACATTCTCTGACTAACCAATATTTAATTACTAATTAACAGCAATCAGCCCTTAAAACTATGAAGAATTTATTAAACTAATAGCAAAAAATAATGTATGAGCTTCTGCCAAAATCTTTGTCGGATGGCTTCTTGTCTTTATACAACCCACATGTCTTTTATTCCTTCTTTCTTTTTCTATATATGATTTTAAAAAATTAATTATACCTCTCTCATCCTTATTTTTAATCCCATGCCAAAGACCCAACGTTTTGTTGTTTGTCATTTTTCTCTGTATATATTCCCCACATGTTAATCATATTTTCCATTTTTTGTATATATGAATTAAGTTGGATTATCATTATTGAGGTTTTGCAATTATTTTCACTTGGATCTGTTAGGCGTTATTTTGAATTTGAACATTTTAAGTGTTATTGATTCATAGATGACGACGAAACACAACTTATTTAGTGTTTTTATTTCTTTCTAATAATGGATACTTTTTTAAGAAAAAGTCAATAATTATGTGGACAAATTTTATTAGGTACTGGTGTTAATTTTTATCATATGTTAGGGCAAGTGTCTTTAAAATAAAATATGTAAACTATTCAACTTTGATAAAATAGTTATGAATTTTGAATTCATAATAAATATATACTTATGAACTCACCCCATATGATTGTTGACTTAAACCCTCAATTTTTTTGGCTAAGGGGAAAGGAAGGAGTTGTAAAAGAGGCTACATAAAAATTTATTTTGATATGAGTTATATTTTAGTAAAGACTAAAACTGGTCTTGAATATATGTCCATTTTATAATTTTGGTCTTATATTTTAATATTTGAATTTTTGCATCCTGAAAATTTCAACTCGAATCACAATTGGTCCAGCACTAACAATTATGTCAATTTTTAAACGGTTTTAACCTGATTTTAACATTCTCATTCGGGTTAAAACCGTTTAAAATTCAGTCAAAATCGGATTAAAACCGTTTAAAAATTGACGAAATTGTTAGTGTAGAACCAGTTGTAATCCGAGTTGAAATCTTCAGGGTGCAAAAATTCAAAAAATAAAATATAGAACCAAAATTATAAAATGTGCATGACCAATTTTAGCCTAAGGCAATATTTTTAATTTCAAAATAGTATTTTTTCTATAAAAGGTTACGATGATAACTGGCCCATTATGCTTTAGACGACCCATTTTACAAAACGTTGGTGTTATAATTTTTAACCGTCACAATTGGGCTTAAGCCCATTGGAATGATCTGCCTCGTCAAATATAAGAAGTAATTCAATTAATACTTAGCAGTCCTAATATTCTAATAAACAGTACTAAAATATAATTCGAGCAAAATATTCCTTTAGAACTTAATTAAGTGTATTAAATTATATCTAAAAGACTAATATAATAAACTAATTACTATTATGGTAATTAACTGATTACTGTAATTAAGATATAATTTTATAAGTAGACCATCTACACACATTGAATTTGTAGAACGACTAGATTTACTAGTTCATATAAAATATCGATACTAAATTAAGTACTTAATAATTGAAATTTTAAATTGATAAAAAAAATAAGTTAAAATCTTGAATGATACAATAAAATAAATTTTAATATTTATTTTAAAATAAATTAAACTTTAATGACTAATTTAATGTCAATTCAGAGGGACAAAAGACTCCAAAATAGGTGGATAGATTTTGGGCCACATCAATTCAATATATCAATAATCCACATCTTTTATTTGTCACTTAATTCCTTTCCACGTTATATAGCATATCTTTTTATTAGTAGTACTATAATTTATAGTTGTGTATGTAATTTATATATAGTAATTAACTTTATATGTCATGAACTAAATTAAATAAATTTTAAAATTTAGTTAATTCTATTACTTTATTAATTTCATATGATAATTAGATTTAATTAAAGAGAAAGGGAGAGCGGAAAAAAGAATAAAAAGTCAGAGGAAAAAATTGGAAAAAACAAAAATAATTAAATGAATAAAGAAAAAACAGAAATTGTGAAAACAATGTTATGGTTGAATATCAAACCATTAAAGGCTAGAAAGAATAATCGCCCATTTTCGCTAGACTAGCAATGTCTTTATGTATAAATTCAACACATCTATATATAGATATTGGTAAAATACATAAAAGCTTTTGGCCTTCGATAAGTTGATTGTAACTCTCACTATATATTGATATTGATGTGATTTGATTGAAATTAGAGATTTTTTAGAAGCATTTTTAATATTAGAAGCATTTTTATCATACACACATATACAACTTCAACTAAATTTTCTAGAAATTTTTGCTCATTCAGTTCTTGCAACCCCGTCAAATTTATCGGTGTCTAGCTGATTTAAAATGTTTCTACGCGTTAGAATAAAATCAATATATATCTATGGATTATACGTCAGTTCGAGAGCACTAATCGAAACTTAATTTATACCACAATGATCATTTTCTTCGGCTCCAATTAGAGTTGTCAACTTGGACATGCCGACTTAGCCCAACACAACCAGTCTCACCATTGAAATGGAGCGGGTCTGGGCTAGGCTCATGGTTAATGCAAGCTCCAATTTGGTCATTTTCAAACCCAAGCCCAGGCCCCGGATTAGCCCAATTTAGACCCACAACTACTAATTTTATATTTTAATTAATTTTGTTATGATTTTAATATATTTTTAAGTATTTATCCTATATTTTTGTATTAATTTATACTCCATCCATATCCGTCCAATAAGTAATTGGACTGTTGTTAGTATTTTTATTGGGAAGGAGTATTTTTTCAACATTTCTCTATATAATCAAATTTTCTCAAAAATAATTGCAATAAGATGCAATTAATTAGGTTAGTCCACCTCAAATTAAATTGGCTGGGCCTAAGAAGAGAAATCAGCCCAACTCTTTAATTGGCCCAAATTTGAGCCCAATTTTACTCCCTAGCCCTGCAGAAATGGCGCCTCCGTCTTCCTCCCCTCTCTCTCTGCGAAATACGCAGAATTCTCTCTCTCTCAATTTTGACCGACCATAGCCAAACACCTTCCTTCCTCTACAAATCTCCCAACTTCAAAATTCCTGAAGTAAAAGGTTAGATTCACTCTAAATGTAGATCAAATTGGATGTTAATTATCCTAGGTTAGAGATTGTAATTAAGTGTTTCCTCTTCACAATATTTCTTCCATTTCACAAATTTGAAGATGTCAAGAGCTTCCATCTCACTCACCGTCTTTACCAGCACCGCTATGCGACTAATTAACACAAGGTACTTCTTCATACTCTGTAACCTAATTAACAGATCATTCACTTCAATCGTTGTCATTGGAGAAGATCGATGTTCGATTTCAATTTTGCGTGATAACTGTTGCTAATTTGAGCATGTTTTGAGTGATAGATGTTACTACTATATCTCTTATGCAGGGACTCTATGTTTGCTTCCAAATGCTTATTGAGAAGCAGTTTTAGATCTCCGTTTCTGCTGCGTTTTATCCATCATTCGTTTAGATTGAACTCCGTGAATGCTTTATCTGTTGATAGATCATGTGCAATTGGACCTTGGAATCATGGGGGTTTAATTAGGGAATATGCTAGAGTTAGGAGTAATGAATCCATTGAGATGAAGACGGATGAAGATGTTATCCGGTTTAAAATTGGTGATATGAGTCCACAAGGAACGTCGTTGGCAACGACAAAAAAGTTAGACGTGTCAAGAAAGAAGAAGCTGAATGAACTTAGGTTTTACCGGTTGAAAGCAAAGAAGAAAATGAATTCTCCAAATCCTCAAGTTAGAATAAGGTACAAGCTTGAGAAGGTAGACAAATTTTTCTGCGTTTCTCGGATTACTTTAGTTGAGCACCTCTTTTCATAGTTGTCTGTGTTTTCCTTTAGGCAAAAAGAAAAGAAGCATGGTTGATAGAGAAACTGAGGAAATACGATCTCCCTAAAGCAGCACCCGAAACCTATGATCCTGAAATATTGACTGCAGAAGAGAGGTTTTACCTAAAGCGCACTGGCGAGAAGAAGAAACATTATGTTCCCGTGGGGAGACGAGGAGTGTTTGGTGGTGTTGTTCTTAATATGCATTTACATTGGAAGAACCATGAGACTGTAAAAGTCATCTGCAAACCCTGTAGGCCCGGGCAGGTGCATCAATATGCCGAGGAGCTTGCTAGGTTGAGCAAAGGCATTGTTATCGACATCAAGCCAAATGATGTTATTATATTTTACCGGGGGAAGAACTATGTTCAACCAGATGTCATGTCACCTCCAGATACTCTTTCTAAAGCTAAGGTATGAACTGTCTACAAATGATACTACAGTTTTGTGTTTCCTAATTTCGTATCATAATTATATGAGTTTGAAGTAAGTTCTTTTTATGTTCCAATTGTAGAATTTGCTTATTTAAGATTACAATTAGGATATTTAAGTCTTACCTTGCTTATTTAGCCGCTAAGCCATGTATATTATATGATGAATCTGTCGAGGCTGAGACTGAAGTAAGTTCTTTGTATGTTCTAATTTGCTTATTCAAGATTACCCATTAGGATATTCAACTCATATCTTGCTTATTTGTGCCATTACTCGTCCAATATATTTATAGTTAAATATGTTTACCATATATTTAGTTCAAGTTGAACATGTGCTTAAAGTTCAAGGCTTGTATATGTTCTAGTTTGTTGTTATGGAGCTGCACTGGGTGATTATTTGATGGTCTACATGACATTTTTTGACCAAACAATGATTGATTTAAATTGCAGGCACTAGAAAAATATAAACACGAGCAGTCGTTAGAGCATACTAGCGAGTTCATCGAAAAGCTGGAGAATGAACTCGAAGAATATCTCGAACATTGTGCTCGGTATAAGAAAGTGGATAAGTGAAGTGACTTGAAAAGGGTATGGCTGCTATCTTTTAGCATTGAGCATTCTGTTCTTTGCAAGTATGCATCTAACTGAATGTGAGGTGATATGTTCTCTTTCATATTGTTTTGGATAAATAGGAAACAATTTGTACAAATAGAGGGAAGAAGGATGTTGTTCCTTTATTGTACGGGTCTTATGATTTTTACTTACTGAATACAAATTCGAAATAATTAAATAGAATTAAAATATAATATTATTATATACTTCACAAAAAAAAATTTACTTCTCTTATCTCACTCTGAGTGGAGCATTTCCTATTCGGCACGAGATTATGTCCATTTTTATTTTGTGAATTTAGCGGAGAAGGAATAATGTAGCACTGAGGATAAAGAGAAGATATTGATGTTGCATAAACTAATTATTATGTTAATTAACTAGTAATTATTATTGTAATTAAGATGGAATATAATTCTATAAGTAGGCCATCTAAACATTGAATTTACAGATGCTAAATTAAGTACTTTTAATAATTAAAATTTTAAAATTAATGAAATTTTGAATTAAAATCTTGAATGATACAATAAATGAATTCAATACTTATTTTCAAATATATATAATTTTATAACTAATTTAATGTCAATTTAGAGGGACAAAAGAGAATCCAAAATAGTTGGGTAGATTTTGGCCCGCAACAGTCGTAGGCCTTCTTTGAAAGGCTATTAAAAAAGCCCAGGAAAATTTGTTGGGCTGCGTGAGAAACAATCTTAGACAACTTTAACAAAATCGATAATCCACATCTTGTACTTGATATCTACAATCATACTGCTCCCTCCGTCCCGGATAATTCGAGTCACTTTGATCGGGCACGGATTTTAAGAATTGTAATGAAAAATGGGTTGAAAAAGTTAGTGAAATGTGAGTCCTACCTTTATATGTTAGTTTTATAATAAAATGTAAGTAGGAATAAGTTAGTGGAATATGGGGTCCACTACTAAAAATAGTAAAAGTGAAGTGAGACAAATTATGTGGGACGGACCAAATTGGAAAACTGAGTCGAATTATCTGGGACGGAGGGAGTATCTTTTATTCATCTCATCCTTTTCATAATAAGAGACTTTATCTTATAGTACTTTTTAATTATTACACTTTATAATTTATAGTTTGTAAGATTTATATATAGTAATTAGCTTTATATGTGAACTAAATTAAATAAAATTTAAAATTTATTTAATTTGATTAAATTATTAAATTCATTCTATAATTGAATTTAATTAAGAGAAAAGGGGAACGAAAAAAAATATATAAAAGTCAAAGAAAAAAAGTGGAAAAAACAAAAATAATTAAATGAACAAAGAAAAAATAGACAATGTGAAAACAATGTTAGGGTTGAACATCGAACCACTAAAGTTTGTTAAGAATAAGTGTCCATTTTCTCTAGTTTAGCAATAAATTCAACACATCTATACATAGATATAGCTAAAATACATAAAGGAATTTGGCCTTGGATAAGATGATTTTATCTTTCACTAAATATTGATGTGATTTGATGTGGATTGAAATTTGAGAGTTCACACAACATACTTTTCCAGCCTAAGCATTCTTTTCACACACACAAATACATCTCCAACCAATAAATTTTTGTTCATTCAGTTCTTGCAACCCCGTCAAATTTACTGGTGTCTAGCCGATTTAAAATGGTTCTACGTGCTAGAATAAAATCAATATATATTTGGGGATTATACATCAGTTCGAGAACTCTGACAGAAACGTAATTGATTCTGTAAAAGCTCAACTCACTTTGTTTTATCATTTTCGTTGAAATTTCTCTAGTACTACCCTGATCATTTTCTTCGACTCTAATTAGAGTTGGCAACTGTGACATGCCGACTTAGCCCAACACAGCCGGTCTCACCATTGAAACGGAGCGGGTCTGGGCTGGGCTCATGGTTAAAACAGGCACATGATTAGGCCAATTGAGACCCACAACTACCTTTTCTATATTTGAATTAATTTTTCTATGATTTTAATATATATTTTAAGTATTTTTATCCTATATTTTTGTATTAATTTATCCCCCCCCCCCTCCCCCTCTCCAATCAAAATAGGGACTTTTGGGACCGGATAAGTGTTAATACGAAATTGATAAAGTATGAGAGAACTAAAAAAACAATTGGACTATTACTAGTGGAGAATGTGTTCCACCTTATAAGAGATAAAAAAAAAACTTATAAAAAATGGAAGATGACTATTTGTGGGACGACAAAATGGAAAAAGAAAACTATTTTTATGGCGCGGAAGAAATATTTTTCAACATTTCTCTTTATAAATTAAATTTTCTAAAAAGTAATTGCAATATGATATATTTAAATATCTATATTTTATAATATCTATAGTATTTCATGTAATTATAAAACCATTCAATAAAATATTCTCCCTATATGAACTATAACTAAAATAAAAAAATCTTATAAATACAGACTAGTTTAATCATTCAAATGTAACTATTTTTAGTTTATTATATTTGTTAAATAAAAATTACTGCAAAAAATATTTAAAAATACAACAAATATTTTTAGTGTAGCCTGATCTAGCAAACTTATCAATAGTGGGTCTAGGTTGGGTCCAAACTAATAAAAAAAGAAATACAGCTCAACCCATTTCAATCGTGGGTAAGTTGAATTGGACCACAAGCTGCCCGATTCGAGATAGACTTAGGAATTTTGGAGACAATATGAGTTTAAATATGGAATTGGTATAATAGGAAGGGAATTGAATGTAAAAGTAATTAAAGACTTACGATATTTTAGTAGAGAATGAGGTCTAATTCATAAGAGATAAAAATTTATCAAAATTGGAAATAGACTAATTATATAGGAAAATCTACTTGGGGAGACTGATAGAGTACATTATATCACATTCATAAAAAACAAAATACTACTATTAGTTTGTGGATAGAGTTTACCTTTGGTCAAACTCAAATTTGTTTAGATTGCCACTATTATTGCACCCCAATTATCTCATTTTCAATTGGTGCCTAAAACTTTACCGGTGGTGCACATAGATATTCCTAATATTTACTATTAATTAATTACATTATCAAATATTTCAAACATTCATATCCGATCCTCCCAATAACTAGGTTGATCATTATCAAATTGTTATTTAAACTACACTTGATTCCATTTCCATCTAATCGGCAGTGTCTAATTCTAGTGGGTAATTATTATTCCCTTAATTGCCACAGTTACATATGTCCATCCACTAAATATTTTCCTAATTATAGAAGCTTCCATTTGGTTATACTAGTATAGTTTTCCACGGGAATAAAACTTTTATTTAATTCTTGATGTGGTCTATTAATTAAGTGCAAAATTATTAGCAACAACAATAGTGGGACTTTTGCTAGGAATAATATAATTTAACTTTTTCATCCGATTAAATTAAAGGATTTTTGATAATGACATATTTAAGCCGCCCAAGAAATTATAATTACCCACAAAATCCAAGCATAATAGAGTTTAGTTCCCTAAATCATTCCACTTTTCCTCGTTGATAGAGTCACAATTATTATTTATAAGAACTATTTCTCACAACTTCAAAACACTATCTTCTTCTTCTTCTTCACTTCTTCTTCAATTATTTTGGAGTTGGGAAGTTGAAAATGGAGAATTCAGAGGTAGCTGAGAAGGGTGAAAGGCGAAAGGGAGGCCTCATCACCATGCCTTTTATCATAGGTATATTTCAATTTTTATCTACATAAATTATTCTATATAGTTATATTATGTACTTATCTTTCTTCTCACATTATGAAGTTAAAAAAATTATTTTTCACCAATTTTTTGTTATTTTGCATGAATCATCGTATAATCACAAATTTCTGCGTCCGCTCCAATCAAATTTTAAGATATATATATAACCTTTATCAAAATAAATTTATGTCCCTAGTCTTATTGGATAGATGGGAAATCGTTTTATCAACTAAGTTGCAGTTACTGTCTAGTTGGATTCTATTGTAATTTCTTCAACTTTTGATATATCACGATGATTCATATGTGTAGCAAATGAAGCATTTGAGAAGATTGCAGCATATGGTCTCATGCCAAACATGATTCTATATTTGGTTGGATCCTATCATTTCAGCGTGGCCGGAGGAACGAACGCTTTGTTCATATGGAACGCGACCTCCAACTTCATGCCGGTGGTCGGGGCTTTTCTCTCCGACTCCTATTTCGGAAGATTCCTCGTGATTTCCGTTGCGACGGTCATTGTTCTCTTGGTAAGAATATATCTCCCTACCACTCTGTCGTTTGCAATCGCGACGCATTTTAATCTTAGTTTGTGTGGTGTTAAAACAAAGAAGAAACAAACAAACAAACAAGATCTTTTGTTTTTGGGTGAGACGAAGTCAGCTACAGCATTTTTTTCTTTTTGAAAATCAAACACACACAACATTCCAAACATGTGATGGCTTTTTTATCCTAAACAACTTTATCTTTTTGTTTTATGTTTTTTTGTTTTTTTCTTCTTTTCTAAACCGTGAACCTTTTTCAGGGTAATTATAGAAAGTGAACTTCAGGTCTTTGTTTAGTCTACGTTATTGTTATTGTTATTGATTTTAGGGTTTTTGGCTTTTTAAATCAAAACTTTTTCCCGAATTCCGGTTTTTCCCATGAACTATGAGATTTATTTTTAAAACCACGAACTTTCATTTCGTTAGAATTTTCCCAACCCGACCCGAATAGCACATTTTCGACCCGAATAGCATAATTCAAAATGTTAAAGTTGTGTTTTGTTTATTCAAAAGTTGTCATTTGTTATGTAATAATTGTGACTGTATGTATTATTGTGTCAAATAGGATCCAAGTAAACAATTTAGTGACAAATAGGATTAAAATTGACATGTAGACAACCCGGGTTTCGTCGTTGACCCGCCCGGGGAAAATCCTAACGAAATGAAAGTTCGTGGTTTTAAAAACAAATCTCATAGTTCATGGGAAAAACCGGAATTCGGGGAAAGGTTTTGGTTTAAAAAGCCAAAAACCCTTGATTTTATAGGTTTAAAAATCAAAGCTCAGTTTATTGTTTTATTCATTTATTTTGAAGTGATAGAGACAACATGTAAATTGATTTTCATATAATTTAAAAAAATATTAAGTTGATAACAACCTTCATTATTGATGAAATGGATAACCATTTTTATTCTTTTAATTTTGAAAATTTGCAATACATGAATGTAAGGACGGATCCAGAAATTCTATATAGGTAGGACAAAAATCTATATAAATATATTTTAAGAATTTAAGAAGGGGCATATGAAATGATACTTTAAAAAAACTAGAAATTAATGATAAAATAGTATATAATTTTTTTTTGAGGTGGGACAAATGGTAAAACATTAGATCCGTCCCTGCATGAATGCATCATCTAAGTTAAAATTTCTTAGTGAATACAATGATTTATACGTTTTAACAGTCTTATACCATCTACCAGGGTACATTAAAATAAAAAATGAGATAGGTAATTAGTTCCAAATAGTACTCCAAAACCAATCTTATTTTTTTATTTTTGGGAAAAAAATGCCTATTTTAGGTTTACATTAAATCCAAGCCCAAATTTTTTTAAAAATTTTGTGAGTAAAAAAGTATAATACAGAGAATATTATTTTAAGTTTAAATTTAGAATAATGGTTGGCGTAAAATTATATTTGATGAGATATTTATACTAAAATATTCAAATTTCATCCATATAGGGTCTAATAGTATTATGGCTAACCGCCATAATCCACTCGGCCCGGCCTCCGCCATGCGACCCCCGCCTCGGGAACTGTGCGAAGCCGGACGCGGGCCAATACGCCTTCCTCTTCGCGGCCTTCGCCCTCCTGTCCATCGGGGCGGGCGGCGTGAGGCCGTGCTCGTTGGCTTTCGGGGCCGACCAGTACGACGACCCCGGAAACCCCAACAACCAGAAGGTCCTCCTGACCTTCTTCAACTGGTACTACGCCTCGGTCGGGGTGTCCCTCATGGTGGCCCTCACCGTCGTCGTCTACATCCAGAACGAGTTCGGGTGGGTCATCGGGTTCGGGGTCCCGGTCGGCCTCATGCTCTTCGCCTGCGTCATGTTTTTTCTCGGCTCGAGGCTCTACGTCAAGGTCAGGCCCGACAACAGCCTGTTGACGGGCCTGGCCCAAGTGGTGGCGGCCGCGTGGAGGAAGCGCCGCCACCGTGGCGAGGGAGAGTGGAAGTATTACCACTTGAAGGGGTCTAAGCTTGTTGAGCCATCGCAAAGACTAAGGTGAGTTTTGCTAATTATTGTTAATTTTTAGTGGAGTAATTTAGTGAATCCTCCACTCAAAGTAGCTTGATTAAAGGCTATACATATTTTTACCTTTTGATAATAAATTACTAGTACTAATTTCTAGTGGAATAATTAAGTCAATCCTCCACTTTGGTAGATATATCTTGATTAAACAAATTAAAGGTTTTTTTTTTCTTTTAACTTTTGGGAATTTGATACGAAGTGCTCGGATGAAATTTTAGAGCAATTGCAGCTGCGTGCTCTACCATCATCTTGAGCACTGTGTGCTTGTGCTCGTGTAAGAGCAAGTCTTTTACTACCTAATCAGAGTCTGATACGTTATATTATTTTGATTTTTTAATAATTCAAAAGAATCAAATTTTAATTTGTTTTTTTCTTACTTTTTATGTATAAATATAGACCTTAACTAAATTTTTTTAGGATTTAATTATGTACTCCTACTAACTTTTTCATTTATTAGAATTCATAAACAGGAAAATGCCCCTCAAATTTCCTCACAATGTCACACACTCACACATATATAGTACTCCACTTATTATAAAATTTATTTGTTTTAATCTTTTACTACTAAATTTAGCTTCTTAAATTCTCTAGGATCATGGATGTTCTCAAAATTAATCAAATTAAAAGGATAGCATATTTCATCTATATTTGAATGATACTAATATTATTGATTGAGCATTAATCTATTATGTTGCATCAGTTTCTTTAACAAAGCCTGCATCATAATCAACTCTGAGAAAGAGGTGAATCCAGACGGCTCGCCGTCGGATCCATGGCGGCTCTGCACCGTGATGCAGGTGGAGGTGCTGAAATCACTCATCGACTTGGTCCCGGTCTGGTCGGCCGGGATCATGATCGCGGTGCTCATAAACCAGCACTCGTTCCCGGTGATCCAAGCCCTCACGCTCGACCGAACCCTAGCCGGAAACTTCCAGATTCCCGCGGGCTCGTTCGGCATCTTCTCTGTCATTGCCCTCACGTTGTGGGTCGTGCTCTACGACCGGGCCATCGTCCCCCGTCTCTCCAAATACACGAAGAACCCTCGTGGCATTGGCGTCAGGGCCCGCATCGGGCTCGGCCTCTTCATCTCGTGCCTCGCCACCGCCAGTGCAGCGCTGGTCGAGCGCAAGCGGAGGGCCGCGGCCCTCCGCCAGGGCCTCCAAGATAACCCTAAGGCAGTGGTATGGTTAAATTAGTACTCCATTTCCTAATTAGCAAATTTTTATTGGGCCTGCATTGGGCTTGGACTTTTCATTTTAGTTCGTTCGCATAAAATAAATAATAGTGAAATTCTCTATATGAATTTTACAAATATAGCCTCAATTTTATATGTGTATTTTTTATGCATGACGTGTATTGATGATAGTGAAATGGTCGATCTCTGCAGGTGGACATGACCGCAATGTGGCTGGTGCCGCAACACGCACTGACCGGATTGTCGGAGGCCCTTAACGCCATAGGGCAAATCGAGCTCTACTACTCGCAGTTCCCAAAGAGCATGGGGAGCATTGCGGTGGCACTTTTCGCACTAGGACTGGCCGTGGGGAACCTAGCCGGGAGCGTGATAGTGAGCGTGGTGGATTCCGTTTCTCGACGAGGCGGGCGTGAAAGCTGGGTTGCGGATAACGTCAACAAGGGGCACTATGACTATTACTATTGGGTCCTCACGATCTTAAGCGTCGTGAATTTGATGTATTTCATCCTTCTAAGCCGATTCTACAAGTGCTTCGAAAAAGAAAAAATTTGGGATTCAAATGTGATAGAGGATGAGGACGAGGCCAAACCCAAAGACGACTTGTCTACATATTTCTCTACATAGAGATTATTTATGGCCTAAACCTTTTTTATTTTCATATTATAATTTTAATAAGCTTATATAGGGACCAGGGAACAAGTCCAATACAGTATGTATAAGTTGTGACAATATATATAGGTTTTATTTGCCTTGTAAAATTTCGGATGTGATCCTCTTTCCCAAAACTTTTGTGTTCAATGGTATTTGATTAATTATTTCATTATTTTAATAAAATTCCTTAAAAATTTACTCCACTACGTATTATTAATATACTATTATTCATTATATGATAATTATTTATAACAAAAAAGTTAATTTATTAGAAAATAGAAATAACAAAAGGTAAAAGTAGAATAAAATAAGAAAAAATAGAATAAAAACTAAATTTGTAGGAATTAATTGGCAAAATCATAGGTAATACTATTGATTTTTCTATATATCAGGAAATGAAACTCGTGGAATTGGATGCAACAAAAAATGTCGGTGTTGAATGAGATGGATGACAAAAATAGTGCATCGGTCATCGTAGTCAATAAACGGCGAAAGAACAACAAATTAAATTGAACCCCAAGTTAGTGTATAGTTGTTGTACCAAAATCGTGCATGGAAGCTTCAAAGCCCAAATTTGGTGGATCACATGGGTCTATCGACCATCCGACTCTACCTGAATCTATCATTGATTTTCCAATTACATATAATCTTAAAAGATGTTGGAAATTTTATATCATCACTATATTTTCTTTTTCTAATTCATTAAATAAAATAACTACGTACGTCGGTCCTTTCCCATGTGATCAGAATTTAATAAAAGAGAACTTTCTTCTTCCAATATTTATTTCTTTTTTTCTATATAGTATTAGCCATATGCACACAAACTACTTGACGATATTAATACTATAGTGTCGTTTACTTTTTCAAATGATGATAATTAATGGCGGCATGTGATTAATATCGTTTACTTTTTATACTATTATGAAGAAGGCCATGTGAAGACTATCGTTTACCTTTTTGAAAAATTGACTAATGAAAGAATTAACATGGTCAATTATTATCATAATTTTAATAAAAAAGTTCTACCAAATTATGGGGTCGACGCGTAATTTAATTATGATAAAATAGATAGAGAAAAATAATTGTAGTTAATATACCATTTTATTTGATGGATTAATTAAATTTTTGCCTATTTGTTCATCTTATTCTTCAAATACACAATAATATATTTTTTTGATTTCTAATTCATTTGTATTTTTTCATGAGGAACAGTATTTTGTAATGAAAACTATGATACACTATTAAGAGAATATTTTAGATTTTAATCAAGTAGTAATTAAATACGGTATCTCAATTATTAACCTATATTGAATTTATTAATAAACTGAATTTACTAACTAAATACGGTATCTCAATTATTAACCCATATTGGATTTATTAATAACTGAATTTACTAATTAAATACGGTATCTCAATTATTAACCCATATTGGCTTTATTAATAAACTTAATTTATTACTCCACTTAATAGTTTATAAATATACGTAGTAGAAATTTTCAATTATGTTCTCCCTTTAAAAATTGCAACTAGGAAATCAAATTCCACCCATGCCGGCCTAGTCTACGCATTCAACGATTTCTTCGATGTACCAACTATAAGTCTAACTTAATACTCCCTCCGTCCCCGATTAGGAGTCACACTTTGACCGGGCACGAGTTCTAAAAAATGTAAAGAAAAGCTGGTTGAAAAAGTTAGTGGAATGTGAGACCCATTTTTTAATATTGGTTTTATAATAAATTGTGAGTGGATTGAATTAGTGGAATGTGGGACCTACTTACTATTTATGGTAAAAATAAAATGTGACTCTTAATTGAAGACGGACTAAAATGGAAAAGTGTGACTCCTAATCGGGGACGGAGGGAGTACTTATATAACAACTCAGCTATAGTCTACTAAATAAAATGTGTGTGCAGTTGCGTGACTTTGAGGTCACGGATTCAAACCCCACCACTCGTTACGTGATTTTCGGCCTTAATCGCAAGCCTAATAGAGCAGGAATAGTCGAATTCCACCAAAACGAGTTCAGAATATCTATATATTTTCAAAACAAAATTTAATAAAATGATACTACAAGATTCGACAAACCTCTCACTTTTAAGATAATTGATGAGAAATGGGATACACCAAAAATAATTTAGGAATATTATTAGTTGGGCAGAGAGAATATTATGCAGGTTGAATCATATAGTACTACAGTTTAGTCTTGTGATTAACTACGTCGAATTATATTATTATTAGTTTATCACTTTATCTTTTGGGAGTGTCGATAGAGTTTATGTATATGCTTTTAATAGAGTTTGTGTCGACTTGAGAAGAAAAAAAAAATATTGTGCGATTGTAGAAATTTATTACCTCTATGAGCTTTAATTTTCCCCTTACCATGGTCGTGATTTTTCCTTTTACATTTAATTCTTGTGTCGATGATTGATATCTGTTTTATGCTTCTTATTTATTCTTCTTTTCCTATTGTCCCAACAATAAATCATCTTCAACTATGTTCAATACTTGTGTTATTATTAATTATTTCAAGCATCTTATTATTATCTTTTCTCACAAAAATGAATGTGTCATCAACTCATGGCAACAATATATAATTTGTTATTAGGTGATTATCTAATACTTTTGTTTCTTAATTTTGTTAACTACTTTTGGTTTCTAATTTACTCCCTCTCGATCTAAAAAGAAATATTAGAGATTGAAAAATAGATGTAAGCTTAATTAAAATAAAATGAGTAAAAGAATAAAATAAATAAATAAATTGTTGGCAATTGAAACTAAAAAATATAACAATATGATTGTCTCACATCGGTGTCAAGAGAAAACTGAAACTAGTATATAAGTCTCATGGGCCCTCCTCCTATCACCAATTGGTTTTAGGATGGAACCCATGTATTTCTATCATGGTATCAGAGCGAGTCGCCGATTGTAGGTCAAATTTAACTGACCCAGCACTATATCTGGGCTGAAACCAAAAAGATGACTGATCCAGCAGTATATCTGGACTTAAAAATTGGGCCGATTGTCCAATCGATTAGAAAAAGTCCAACCCCTCCAAGGTTCACCTTGAAGGGTTTGAAGGAGGGTGTTGGCAATTGAAATTAAAAAATAACATATGACTGTCCCACATCGGTGTCAAGAGAAAACTGAAACTAGTATATAAGTCTCATAAACCCTCCTCCTATCACCAATTGATTTTAGGATGTAACCCATGAATTTCTATCATAAATAAATACTAGGAGTAATATAACTATACTCCATAATGAGAACGTTTCAAATAAATAAATTGGATCGAAGAGAAGCGACTATAATTCTTCTATTATCCAAAAAATAAATGAGTCATTAATTTCCCAGCGGCTTCGTCCACGTGGCAGCAAAATGATTGGCGACTGAAAAAAGACAGTTGACTACCGTAATTCACAGCAGCAGCCAAGCGGACCCCAAACTCCTTTCCAAATCCACTTCTGAAAATTTGACGTCCGCCTCTTCATATAAATCAAAATACGCCTATATATACACACACACATTTTACGTGTACGTATACACTCCGTTCAAGATCAATTCTCTCACTGCACTCTCTCAGATCAGCAACACAGTAGCTAACAATGGCGCCGATCGCAGTAGGTGACGTTATCCCCGATGGTACCCTTGCCTACTTCGACGATCAGGATCAGCTCCAGAGCGTCTCCGTCCACACGCTCGCCGCCGGCAAGAAGGTCGTCCTTTTCGCCGTTCCCGGCGCCTTCACTCCCACCTGCAGGTGATCCGCACTCGATTCGCTTTAATTTCCTTTCAATTTTGGTTTTCCATTGCTATCGGGTCGTGATTTTGAGTGTGTGTGTGTGTGTGTGCAGCATGAAGCACGTGCCGGGGTTCATTGAGAAGGCGGATGAATTGAAATCCAAGGGCGTCGAAGAAATCCTTTGCGTCAGTGGTATGTCTGATTACTCAATTCTCGCAATTTTGCAGGATATTCGATTCATAGAGTTTGTATCTAATTTCTGCGAAATGTGGTTGAACGTTTTAATTTTGGGTGAGATTGCTCGATTCTCGTGATTATGCAGAATGTGACTGAAGAGTTATTCAATTCTTATGGTTTATCTAATTTTCGCAATTATTGCAAAATTGAGTTCGAGGAACATATCTAGCTGAATTGAATTTATAATCAGATCAATCTGTTAAGGTTTTGTACAGATTTAACATAGATAGATGAATAAGTAGCCAACTTGAGTTCCAATTTCCAATTGTTGATTGTTGCAAACATTTACAAAATGTGATTGAAAGCTCTTCTTTTTTTGGTGAAATTTGATCATTGCATATATGTATAGTCAACATCCATACACAAATTTCTGAAATCTTCAATTAGTAATACTGTTTTCCCCTTAAAATGCTCAGTTGTAAATTGCATCCGTTCCTAATCTAGTATGAGCATTCACAAAATGTGATTGAAGGCTTTAATTTTGGGTGAAATTGGATCAATGCATATGTATATAGTTACAGTCATGCACAAATGTCTGAAATCTTCAATGTGCAACACATTTTCCCCATAAAAATGTTCAATTGTTAATTGCATTCTTTTCGAATCTATTACGAACATTTACAAAATGTGATTGAAGGCTTGGTTTTTGGTGAAATTGGATCATTGCATATGTATAGTTACATTCATGCACAAATTTCTGATATCTTCAATAAACTGTGTAGGTTGCTTAGTTTCCTTGCCTATAACTTCCATTGAATTAGACTGTTGAATATTGATACATTATTGTTTGTTTGCAGTGAATGATCCATTTGTGATGAAGGCTTGGGCCAAGACTTACCCTGACAACAAGCATGTCAAGTTCTTGGCCGATGGCTCGGGAACTTACACTAAGGCCCTCGGCGTCGAGCTCGACCTCAGTGAAAAGGGGCTCGGCATTCGGTCCAAGAGGTTCGCTCTTTTGGTCGAGGATCTTAAGGTTAAGGCTGCCAATATTGAGTCAGGAGGTGAGTTCACCATCTCTAGCGCGGATGATATCCTCAAGGCTCTTTAATTTGCTTCTCCCA
This sequence comes from Salvia hispanica, assembly GCF_029641045.1. Taxonomy (NCBI): domain Eukaryota; kingdom Viridiplantae; phylum Streptophyta; class Magnoliopsida; order Lamiales; family Lamiaceae; genus Salvia; species Salvia hispanica. Next base: position 1,291,170 of record NC_142695.1, on the reverse strand, counting down.
ATTACTTTCTTGAAAATGTAGTGCTCTCAAATTCCTGTCTTGGTATGAAATAAGAGTTGTGTTGTTGCATTTGTGCTCAGTTGTTGAGATTACTTTGCAGCTTGTTGGAGTGTTATTACAATGTTATCAAATCATCAGCTTAATTCATACAGTAGATGATTATATATCGGCCTTTCAATCTAATGCCTTTTTTTTTTACTTCCTGAACTGGAATCTGTCACATGGTCTATGAATTGTTTATCATTGAATAATGTAGGTAACATTATTGCTTTCATATTTATCAAACAAAAACTGCATGCTAAGTTGAAGTTGTTCCAAAATCAGTAACTTCTTCCCCAGTAGGTCCACTTTGTAGCAGGCTCACCGGATGCGAAGCACAACGTACCTGCATAACAATACGATATTATATGAATCGGGTTTGAACATGTCGACTATGAATGACAATAATCACACAGATACTCTTATGATATAATTGTATGAGATAGTACCTTCGGGGAGTGCAGGCTGTTCGAATGGAGAACATAGAGACTTGGCTGCACCCATTTCTCCCTTCGTGCGTGTCATAACGTCCTCCTCCACCTCCTGAGGCGAGGGAAAACAGTTAACGAAGGTCATCTATTAGTAGAACCTTCCGTTGAAAATAAAGCAACGTACCTCCTTATCGCACCATGGGGCCAGAATCATCTTCTTCTGGGAAAGTGCTTCTGCAAACTCTTCCCAGGTGTTCACAATTTGGATGCAAGCATCTCGTTTTCGCTTGGCAGCATCGAAGAGATTTTGTTGGATGTTATCGAGCATCGCTTTAACTTGGTCGACCAAGTCGGCCATGGGAATGTCACTTGTAGATGAATTATCTCGTCGGACAGCACGGGCTGTATTGTTTGCTAAGTCCTTTGGTCCTATTTCAATTCTTAGGGGAACACCTTTCATTTCCCAATGAGAGCATTTCCATTCGGCCGAATTACTATCGTTGCAATCAGCCTCAGCACGAATTCCTGCTTCGTTCAAGGACTTTACAGTGGATGCACACGCATCAAATATCAACCGAGTGTCGTCTGCATCCTTGTCTGGCACCGGGACTACGATTACTTGGAGGGATGCTACTTTAGGAGGCAGCACCAAGCCTTTATCATCACCATGAACCATTGTCATCACCCCTATCTGTGCATCACAAACAAACAGGTGTAAGGGACGAGCGAGCAACGAAAATATAAAACTTGGAATACGACATTTACCGTTCTCGTAGTGTAAGCCCACGAATTCTGCCAGACTAATGCCCCTTTAAACTCTTCTTCCGTCTTCTCTTTACCTTTTTCTCCTTTCGTGTAAGCCCGAGAGTTCTGCCCTATTCTTCCTTTCTTTTTCCTTTTTCTCCTTTCGTGTAAGCCCGAGAATTCTGCGCTACTTCTTCCTTTCTTTTTCCTTTTTCTCCCCGTTCTTTCTTTTTTTCTCCCTTTTCTCCTTTCCCATCATCAAAACAAATTGTAAACATTTTTGCAAAATTTTGGCCCAAGCAATGTGAAGTTGCTCCTTGTACACTTCGACCGGAATTTGGGACAAAAGCCTGTCATGAAGTGAAGCCATGACTCGACAATATTATTAACTACTCCCTCTGTCCACGAAAAATAGGATAATTTGAAACTGACCTCGACAGTAGTTGTATAAAGTCCACTAGCAAACTTCTCGTGCTCGCTTTTATTGCCCTTGATAACCGGAACAATATTATTAACTACTCCCTCTGTCCACGAAAAATAGGATAATTTTGAAACTGACCTCGGCAGTAGCCGTATAAAGTCCACCAGCAAACTTCTGGTGCTCGCTTTTCTTGCCCTTGATAACCGGAACAGCCAAGAACTCTTCGTAGATGCGTCGATACAGTTCCAAAATGTCTAGCACCTAATAATAGAAAACAAGAAAAGTTAATTTTCAAGACTTCTAGTAATTTAGGTACTATACGTCTATACCAAACAAGAAAAGTTAATCACCTCTGCATAAGCTTCCTCCTTTGTTGCGAATGCAGTATGTCCTTCTTGCCAAAGAAATTCACGACTCCTACAAAATTACGAGATCGTCCCACCATTAACACTATTTAACGTATCAATTTATATCACAAACGATCAATCATCGAAAAAATGGAAATACCTTATAAATGGCATAGGACTTGATTCCCATCTAACGACGTTACACCACTGGTTAAGCCTGAGAGGTAAATCACGGTGCGTCCTAACGAGCTTGGAGAAATACGGGTAAATGATCGTTTCACTAGTTGTACGAATAGCAATGGGTTGTTCTAGGACAGAATCTCCCGACCGAGCAACACTTACAACCTACAAGCAATTAAATAACTTAAATAAATCGTGCACAAGTTTTATCAACGCCTAAACCCTAAACCCTAATCTGCTTATCATACCTCTAAATTGTTCTTCTCCTTCTGTGTTAAAAGGAGAGGGAAGTAGCAGTTCTTAACATTCATTTTTCTGATTTCGACATCGAAGAAGCTCTGCGCAGAGTTTTAGTAGAAAAAAAAAATTAGACAATAGGATTTCTCATGACAAAAAAATTAGACAATAGGATTAAATAATGTAACACTTTCTTGCATAATCTCCCAAATGGACATTGCCCATGGCCGCAGAATGTAACAGCCTGTTATGTCATAGAATTCAATCATCTCCCCTTTAACCACAACCTGCCAAATCATGTCACAAAAACTAAATCAGTTGGAGATTGAGTTAAATAGTTGGTGTGACATAATTGAATCAAAATATACATACCTCGGGTGCGTTATATTGCTAACTATTTAAGTTGTTAACTCTGCTAACTCATCAATACAGTGTATTAAAAATGTTAACACAGTGTATTAAAGTTCAACAAAATTATGTGTTGACATTTTAATGTCGTCGTGTTGACATTTTTAATACACTGCATTGATGAGTTAGCAAGTTAGCAACTTAAGAAAGTTAGCAATTGATCACATCCCTACATACCTCAGTGTACCATTGTTCGAAGTTGGCATCTTTGCTATGAGAGAGCCCTAGCCCTAATCCAGATTCTGGAGGAATCACACAAAATAATTTCAAAACAAAGCCATTTTCAGCATATTAACAAATGGAGAATATTCCAAATATCAACTCACCGGCGCCCATGATGAAAAAAGGTTTGGTCTTTCAACCTAAAGTGAAAATAAAGGAATCGTTTTCTATACTTACAAATATTACTATCCCATTTATAAGGGGTGTATTGCCATATATAATTACATTATCACTATATTTAAGTAAATAAATCTAATATATATATGCAATCTTTTTTATTAGTACTATTCTTTAGTATATTATTATTATGTTATAAATTAATACTAAGTAATTAATATAAGATCTCAAAGTAATTTTAACATTATGAATTAATACTTAATTATAATAATAACTATAATTATAGTATAGTAAGACTCACTTTTTATTTAAATAAAGCCCAACAAAAACTATACCTTAAATATTTTTCGGCCCTAAAACAAAACAATTAGATAATATGGAATAATATGTTATTGCATTTAACAATATATTTATTATTTAGTCGTATTGTTATTAGGATTCCTTTACATAATTAGAATAGGAATAGGATATCTTTGTATAACCTTATAAACATGAGTAATTAACCTAAAATTAAATCTCTTTATTCTCAGATCTCATCATCCTAGTTCTTCTCATCTGGCAAATTTTCTCTTCGACTGATTATCGTGTTTTTATTCGAAAGAAAGCTATGACGGAAAGGGAGGTAAGGATTGCATGATATTTCACTCAATTAACCCCTTTTTTCTTGTAATTATACAATATTCTTTTGTTTAATTTGATAGAGTGATTTGAACAGCAGAGGGATAGGATCAGCCAATTGCCGAATGATATTCTGATGTCTATAATCTCTCGATTGAGCCTCCGCGACGCCACTGCGACTTGCATACTTTCAACTTCTTGGCGACATCTCCCTAGCCACCTCACCCGTCTCAATTTCCCGCCATATAACTCCTTTAGAGGATCATTGAAAAAATACACTAGGATGATCGACCAAGTCTTGAATTCTCATAGAGGCGATCGCATAAAAGAGTTCCGATTGGACGCGCGCAGATGTGGTGGCGAGTTTGAGAGTTGGTTCGAGTTTGCTGTATCGAAGAAAGCTGAAATAATTCATATATCTGTCTGTCCCAGGGAACTGTATCATAGGCTTCCAAACGCGAATGGTCTTGAATGCCTTAAAGAATTGTATTTATCTAACATTCATATGACCGATCAAGACTTTGGCTATTTGGTCTCCACTTGCGTTGCTCTTGAACGTTTCACACTTTACTATGTTGGTTGGAGAAATGTCTCAATTGTTGGCCTTCCGAAATTGAAGCATTTAAACTTGTCTCATCTTTGGAGAACTAAGACTGTTGTGATTCGCGACTTGATCAGCCTTGTTTCTTTGAGGTGTTGTGAATGGACGGGTAAATGGTGGTTAGGAGAATGTAGCGAGCAACTTAGTAATCTTCCGAAGCTTACCAAACTCGAACTTAGAAATCATAGTTATCCATTGGGGCATATTGAGTTCCTTGCCGGAATGCCAACTTGCATGCGCGACCAACTCCAATTACTGTGCCTCTCATGTAGGACCCTCACTAAGGTAACAATTCATCTACTTTTTTTTTTCTATTTTTTCCACATGTCAAATGTTAATATACATGTGATTTTAATTTCAGTTGAATCATGATTTGCCGTTTCAACTTGCAAATCTGAAACATCTAGAGATCATGTTCTGTATGAGGACCGATTGTGAGAGGGGCGATTGGCGACATGTCATTCGTTTAGTTAAAGCATGCCGTTCGTTACAAAAACTTGTTATAAAGGTATGCACTGTTCTGAGCATCACCAAAAGACTGGTTACAATTGCTTTGTGATATTTTGTTTTCGAGTTTTATATGACTATACAGAAATTGATCAAATTTCACGATTTAAATTGTTATTATTCTTATTATACATATATATTGACACATGTTTATAATTTTTGTTGTAGTTTGGGGAAATCAATGGCGAAACAGTGGATCATACTCAACATTACAATCCTCAAAAGTGTTTGGAAATTTCTGGATATTTGGGTTATTACGCAGAGCATGGATTAATTTTGGACCTCATCAATCATATTAATATTACATCTCTTCAAAAAGTGAACTTTGTGGCTCCTCGTGAAGCGGCATTAGCTCGTGCACGCTTTGATTTTGAACATATTAAATCAGTCGATTTCTTAGTTATATCTTAAGTATGATGTGTTTAATTTATCTTGGTACTTATTGCATCTATTAGTGTATAATCTTATCTATGACTTCTATTTATCACTTGTTAATTTATTTTAATTATTTCAAGATTTTAATTTTAGACATATTACAAGAGTTGGAACATTTGAACATATTATTTTTTAGTCTAGTTTATAATGATTTAACTAATATTATTGCTACAAAATTTCGATCGAATCGATTAGATTTTTTTTTTTAATCTGAAAAAGTTAGCCATATGGATGGAACCTCAAATTTTGGTTGATAGAATGTTCAATTAAAGAAGAAATTTAACTTGAGTCGTGATGATATGAAGTTCAACTTTTTTTTATTTAATTTGAATTGAGTTTAAAATAATTAACATGTTCAAAACTGGTGGGTTTTACCATTTCTTTGTTGTATAAAATCCTTGACATGTTTAGAATTTCTAATTAACGATTATTCGAGACATCAAAACGCGCGATGAGGAATAAAAAAATATATATATAATAATATACAATTATAGTTCACGTTAATAGCCATATTATATTTCCATATTATTCTATATTATATTTTAGTTTAATTTTATATTGTTGATTTCCGCTCAAGCTTTCCCTCACATGGAAGTATTTATTTATTTATTTATTTAATAATTTAATGCATAAAATGATAATATATAATATATTATTAATATTTATATTTTATTTCTATAGCTGATAGGATTTTATTTAATTTATTAGTATAGGAATAGCATTAATTATAAATATGAGTAATAAACCTAAACTCTCTCTTTATTCACAAATCTCACGATTATCTCCTTCAACTCGCATCGTCTTCGACTGATTATTGTGTTTTAATTCGATAGATTAAAGCTATGAAGGAGGTAATCATTGCATGAATTTTACTCAATCAATCTCTTTTATTGTAATTGAACTATATTCTTTATATCAATTGGATAGAGCAATCATATTATGTGAATTGCAGATGGATAGGATAAGCAAATTGCCTAATGATATTCTGATATCTATAATCTCTCGGCTGAGCCTCCGCGAAGCTATTTCAACTTGCACACTTTCAACTTCTTGGCAACATCTCAATAGCTACGTCACTCATCTTAATTTCCCACCATATATCTCTTTTAATGGAACATTGAAAAATTACATGAGTATGGTATACCAAGTCATGAAATCTCACCTAAGCAGTCGGATAAAAGAGTTCCGGTTGGACTTGTCCACATGTATTGGCGAGTTTGCAAGTTTTTTTGAGTTTGCCGTGTCTAAGAAAGCTGAAATAGTTCATATATCTATCACTCCCACGGAAATATGTCATAGACTTCCAAGTATGAATGGTCTTGAATGCCTTAAAGAATTGTCTGACTAATCAGGACTTTGGGCATTATCTCCAATTGTGCTGCTCTTGAAAGTTTCACAGCTGAATATGTTACCTGGAGAAATGTTTCGATTGTTGGCCTCTCAAAACTGAAGCATATAAACTTATTTCACCTACGGCGGACTAAGTCTATTGTGATTCGCGACTTGATTAGCCTTGTTTCTTTGACGCTCCTTGAATGAAGATGTGTATGGACAAATGAATATAGCGTGCAACTTTGTAACATTCCGAAGCTTACAAGTTGAATTAGATTCTTCTCTAGCGTGATATTTTTTTTTTGGCTGGATTGTCGGTGTTTGACAAAACGTTTGAGACGATGACGAGAATTGTTCATTCTTGTAATATGTGGTGTGATCCAAATTATTGTTTTCTTTTACTTTTAATTAGCTATAGTTTATGATTTAATTCCTCATATCTTAATCATGTAAATCAGTGATTACCAATTAATTCGATATAGTGACACTATTGAATTTTTTTTTTCATTACATTATCGTTGGAAAAAGTCCACAAAAACAACCTAACAAGAATCTAGATCGTAAAAACATTAAAAAACTATACTTGGATGTAGCCGTTAAATATGAATTTCATAGCAAACAGGGGAAAAAATCAATGGAAAAAATCATGAAGTTTTGGATTTGTTCGCAATTATCCTATGACTACAAAAATTTATGAAATTATATCAGATATGATAGTCGATAACCATACGCGGACGTCGCCTACGATGAGTTAAATGATGTAGTCTATTCATACGGAAAAAGAGCGTCGTTTCATTGGAATATGTTACACGTAAGCGATGTGGTTTTTTACCGTGAAATAACTGAGAACAAGTCCAAATTTTATGACTTGACCTGAATTTGACAAAACTTATTACTTTTTTTTGGCAATTAGCTTATATAAATAAAAATGAAAGTATAAAGATATATTGGTAAAAAGATTTTACAATGACTTAATTAAATAGATCTTTACAATGACTTAATTAAATTTTTATTCTTGCATGGCTTTGACAAGAGACAAAATCATCAATAACAAAGGGTATTTTCATCAACCTGCGAGACAAATTAGGTTTCGACACTAATGAAAATGAAAATGACATCTAGATAAAATAGTGCAATTAATTAATTTAATGATCTAATTAGGGCATAATATAAAAGAAGATACATTGCATCTGCCCAAAAGGCTACAATAAAAATACTATATCCCAAAATGGTGGAACAAAACATTCAAGAGAAAACTTGACAATAGAGCATCACATAAAAACTTATCATTTCATAAATGTAAATTTCATTGATGAGCATTATATATGTTTAGTCCATATTAATGTTATTTATTAGTATATTTTATATATTTAATTCAGTTTAATGTTTTAAAATTGCTATTGACATAATTAATTTTAAAAATTATTTAAAAATCAACGGTCTAGTTTTATTATTTTACCAACTTACATCGATTTTATGTTATTGTAAAATTAATTAGTACTTCAGTAACTTGAACCTCCGACTAATTGGTTAGAGATGAACGTCTTACAAACTAAGAAATCACGAGCAACAATTAGAAAAGAAATAGCGATAAAAGAGTAATGAAATTAACGAATAAACAGAAACAAACGCTCTATATATATACGTACTCTTTGACTTCGCATATTCTCATACGGCAACATTAATTCGGGCAACGGGCAGTGAAGGCCAAGAAAACGAGGGCCGCCATGATGGCGATGGGGAGAAGGAGGAGGATCAACGGCGGCGGCGGCAGTGGCGGCAGAATGAGCGGTAGAATCAAGAGGGATATTGTCAGCACAATCATCAAGAATATCCCTCTTAAGCTGAAAAAATTTACCATCAACTACGTTGGCTTCTTCTTTGATTGAACATCTTCATCTTCTTCATCCATTATATTCTTCGGTGGATGTATTTGATGAGTTTATATACATGTGTGTGTAGGAGTTTTTGTTTCTTTTTTTAGTTTAGGGGGAGTGTATTAGTGAGCTAATTAATGGAGGTTGATAGGAGGTGATTTTAAGTTGTGATTAGTGATTGATTAGGAAATTGCTTTGTTAAGTGATGAGAAATAGTAGTTATAAAATATTGCTACTACTTTATTTTACCATACTCCAAGTGATATATTTCTAAAAAAAGAAATTCTATCATCGCTATTTTATTTACGGTTCTGGAACTGAGTTGCGGGGTCGAAATCGGAGGTCGCGTTATCCCAGAGGTTGGCCCATAATCGGCCCGTAAATAGCGACATGTTGTCACGAACTCAACCTTAAACCATCGGTTTCCGTTGCAGTCAAAACAGTTGGTCAAAAGATTTTATATGAAAAATGAATATGATTCGATCAAAATTTTTCGAAAATCTGAATTATGAAATTTGAACTGTGAAATCCGTCCTATCCGAAAAATCTAAATTTGCATAAAAAATATATACAAATTGGAAAGTTCAATACCAAAATCCAAAAATTTAAAAATCCAATAACAAAATTCAAAAATCAAATGTTATAGTATTAAAAAAAATATAAATCATTGCTTAACTAGCATCAAGATACCGAAAACATTAATGGAAATAGAATTTAGAGGTTTTTCTTCTTCTAATCTTTGCATTGTACTAGTATTATCCACTATATTGGGTTATCTTCTTAAAAATCCAAATGATGAGGTCAAAAAAGTGAATATTTCTAAATTAATTAAAAGTCTCAATTTAAAAGGTGTAGTTTGGACTTTATGATTCAGTCGATGAACGAAATTATGGTGCCTAGTATTAATTTCATTTACCGAGTATATTCTTATTATTTTATGGTACACTAGGAGAGTGGGAATTAGCTTTTTGAAGGTGGGGTTTTTATAAATTGAATTAGAATCATATGATCATTCTCCTTTGGTTTTTGTCTAATCAAAGGGAAAAGAAAAGACAAAAACTATACTATAATAATGCTAGCGTAGTATAAACAAAAATAATATTCACTGATATTGGTCAAAGTAATAGCATCTATATATATTTGACAATAATTAATTAATTTCTCACAAATTTATCAGTGAAAGTATCATGAGATAAATTTCTTTATTACAACTCACAAATATTAAAACTCATAACTTAAAATCATTAGCAAGTCAAAAGAAAAAACTTTAGCCATAGTAAAATATTAATTAATTACCTATTGATCCCAAATTAATCCCTAATTGGTAATTAGTGAGTCAAGGATACACGTCAGCATTAGCTTAATTGAAAGTTTTGGGCTGGATTCATGGTACCTGCGACTATTGTTCTTCTAATTAATTAGTTAATTGAATTAATAATTTTAATGTTCAAGCTTTTTATATTTTAATATTCTTTACAGAATCTGAACAATCATAAATCTATGTACGTGTTTGATACAGGTTTAAGCAGCAATTTGACAAGGATATATAACCTCATTTCAACTTGATACTTACCATGTAAATTTGTATATAAATCAATAGGAACAAATAAATAAAATGAATTTCTGAAAAAGTTTTTTCAGTTATATTTCGTGTATCAACTTAGTATTTATTGCACAAATCACTATAATACATTCAAGTCATTAAATTATTCTTTATATCAAAAGAGACAAGGCATAATATAGGCATATATCAAAGCCTTGTGTTTTTTTTATATCTTTACCAGTGAGTTGTTACTCCTAAAGATATTACGACGGAGATCAAACGACTCCACATGCATTAACGAGCCCAACAAGTTGGGCTACCTCTATGGGCCCCGGGGGCGAAAGCTCAACACTTGCCCTTGGTCGTGGATAGTGTGAGTAGGCGGCGACTGCTCGTGTATGAGCTTAAGTATCCAAAAATCTTTTCGAACCAAACTAAAATTTAAAATCAAATTAGGATTTTTCAACTTTTTTATATAAATCGATTTTTTAAAACTTTTCACATGTTTGGATTGGAGCGGGTCGGATCCGATATTTTAAAATATACTATAATCATAAACCTAATAAATATAAATATTCATGTTGTACTACAATTCTAATTATATTTGATACTCTTATTTGAATTTGTGGAATTTGCTATCAGAAGATTTTCAAATTTTTGGAATTTTGGCATTGAACTTTTGAATTTTTACGTATATTAATACATTTTTAAAAAAATCGGATTGAATTGGAACAGATTTCATAATTCAAAAAATCAATTTTTTCGACCAAATTGAATTCAGTAAACCCAAGGCTCCACTTTCATATAACTAACTTCTTCTTCTTTTTTTTTTTTGTTAACCACAGGTGTACCGAATCCATTTTTTTTGCGGAATCCGACTAATCCTGCTCGACCGGGTTTGCGGATTAAGGCCGAAATTTGATTATAACTAACTTTAAATCGTTATTCTAGCTCCATTTTCTAACTATTTAAATATAAATATAAATTAGTTTCTTTATTTAATTTTGATATTTTGAGCAAAATTTCCATTTAAAAAAGAAGAAGCAAAAATCGAAACGAAAAGAAGCACGTGAGAAGCAGCGAGAAGTCACGTGACAGTGAGGCAGTGATCTTCTAGTTCCTCCACCACTACACCGACGCTCGAAATCGAGGATCGACGATGGAGGAGGAGGAGCCGCCGTCGAAGAGCTGGAGCATCCACACGCGCCGCGAGATCACCGCCAAGTACGAGATCCTCGAGCGCGTCGGCTCCGGCGCCTACTCCGACGTCTACAAGGCCCGCCGCCGCAGCGACTCCGCCACCGTCGCCCTCAAGGAGGTGCACGACTACCAGTCCGCCTTCCGCGAGATCGACGCCCTCCAGACGCTCCAGAACTGCCCCAACGTCGTCCTCCTCCACGAGTACTTCTGCAGCGACGACGAAGACGCCGTCCTCGTGCTCGAGTACCTCCCCACCGATCTCGCCGCCGTCGTCACCTCCGCCAAGAAGGACTGGGAGGGAGGGATCACCGTCGGAGAGGTCAAGCGCTGGATGGTGCAGATTTTGCGCGGCGTCGACGCCTGCCACCGCAATTCCGTTGTTCATAGGGATTTGAAGCCCTCCAATTTGCTGATTTCCGCCGACGGAATCCTCAAAATCGCCGATTTTGGCCAGGTATAGATGAATTGATAGGTTAATTTAGGGATTTTCCTTTCAATTCATTGCTCTAGTGTTTATTGAAATTAAAAGCTACTATAGAATGTGTATTGGTTATCTTCAGTGTCTCTACATTTCATCTTTGATAATGAATTTACTGCTAAAAACCTAGGCAAGCAACTCAGCCAGCACATAGATATTGCCTAAAATTAATTGACTTGTTGTGATCCACATAGATTTTCTGATGGTTTTGAAATTAGGTATTTCTGGAATAGGCGTTGAAGCTTTTGTATTTCATTGATTGTAACTCGAACTAGTGGTTGTGGTGCCTCATGGTCATGGTTGCATATTCATTCGTTATTTCGATTAACTTCTCATTCCGTAGTGTTTCCCACTCTTGGCAAGGCTGACTGATTAGTTTCTCAACTGCATTGAATTAAAGGGAATGTAGCATTATGAGTGAGAAGAGATTCGTTGCCTGTGATCTAGGACGATTGGGAATACATTTTTAATATGTAGTCTATAGGAAAGTAGCTTTTCTTGAGGGTCTCAGGACTCTCAACTGATCCTTATTCCATTGATCTCCCTCTGCCACTCATGAAATTGAACGGTTATTTCTGTATCTTTATTGTAATCCCTTTTGGTCTCTGTCTAATCATGTTATGGAAATTGCATGCTCTTCATTAGCTCCTCGTTACTGTGAGTTGGATAATATAGAAGTTTATCATATAAGAAGATTCACAATTATTATGCTGTCACATGCATCTGCTTAGCCCCTCAAACCTATTTGTATGTCTTCTGGTGAATCATGCTACACTTGTTATCTCAAGTTTTAATATATTGCAATTGCAATTGCATCTAACTGTAATGTTACTTGAACAAAATACACAACAAGAAATCTGTTATGTGCTTAAACCTATAAGAATCATCGGGAAGAAATTAGATTGCCTGAACAGTGAGGCAGTCTCCCTAATCTGATCCATGATGACACCGCGGAACAGGTTTGGTGCAAGGAGCTGGAGCACCCCGTATTGTTGGAACTTGGAATGCAAAACCTAGTTTCTGTCTGGAATTGTTAATTTTCCTAGATGATGTTTGATACTGATCTGCCAATTCCTTGGCTTTGAGTTCATCGGCGTACAAGTTTAGAGGAGTGATATGCATTCTGATTTTTTTTTAGTTTTACGAGTTGCTTTACTAACTCTTCTAATACTTCATAACATATTCAAACTATTGCAGCTTGATAATTAAGTAATTGCTGGTTAAAGTTAAATAGATGAGACTGACATTTGGTTATTTTTCAATATTATTGATTGTTAAGGTTGCTATGAATGTGCTGCATTGAACAAGATATCAGTGTGCGGCGAATTCTTGATTGTATAATGTTGTCAAGAAGTTAGCTCTACTGCAGGCACCGACTGACCACTTCAAATTTGTAAATTTATTACTAAGAGCCATATATGTCATCGTAGAGTTGCTTTGTTTACATAGGCACTGAAATTTCATTTATTTCCCTGGTTATCATCAGGCTAGGATACTTCTTGCTCCTGGATTTCTTGACGAGGGCGCTTATGATCAGTTCGCCGAGCAACCTTCATCAAATCAAGCAGCTTTTCCTCAATCATCAGAAACTGCTGACCGATTAGACAGTCAGTTTCCTCGCGAGCATGTGGAAAAGAGCAGTGAAAAGGGGACTGCAGAGCCAGAAGACCTCAGAATGGGTGAGTTTTCCAATGATGGTGACGAAGAAAGTGTAACTCACGATGGAGCTACTTCCTGTCTTGCTACATGCACGACAAGTGATCTCGAAGATCCTTTCCATTCTTATTCTTATGAAGCTGAGAAGGGCCAGGTTGATGAGAACGGTTCCCTTACCTCCTGTGTTGGCACCCGGTGGTTTAGAGCCCCTGAGCTACTTTATGGCTCCACAAATTACGGGCTGGAGGTTGATCTGTGGTCACTCGGCTGTATTTTTGGTGAGCTTCTGAGCCTTGAACCATTATTCCCAGGCGCTTCGGATATTGATCAGTTGGGCAAAATCTTTAGCATTTTGGGTAACTTGACTGAAGAGGCATGGCCTGGTTGTGTGCATCTCCCAGACTACAATATAATCTCGTTCGGTGAAGTTGAAAAACCCAGTGGTTTAGAAGCGTGCCTTGCTAATCGATCTCCTGATGAGATTCTTCTTGTAAGAAAGCTGTTGAGTTACGACCCAGCTAGCAGGGCAACCGCGATGGAATTGCTTCACGATAAGTATTTGAACGAAGAACCTTTACCGGTTCCTATATCTGATTTGAGGGTTCCCTCTAGACACGGGAGTGCTGATGAGGGTTCCTGGGACGATTATGAAGGTCTTGGATCGGATTCGGATTTTGAGGATTTTGGCCCGTCGCTTGTCACTGGCACCAAAAACGGCTTCTCTATTCGCTTCTCTTGATAAACGAAGATCGGCCTCTGTGGTTCGAAGAAGAGCCTAATGTATGTTTGTGGATGACTCAAGAAAATTATGATCATACTTGAAAGTGAGAAATTGCTGGAGAAACTGTGCGAGTCTACTAAGTGTTTTTGGTTAGATTATTCACCTATTTTAAAGCATTATTATAATTATAGTTATACACTCACAATCCATGAACTATGTAAAACATTTCACTTAATACTATTATTTATTTTTCTCATTTCAGATTTTATTAAAAAAATTACATAATTAAAACAAAATAAAGTTAATTTTCGAATTTTACTCCACATGACTACCCAAATTTAGTGGTTTTTTTCATCTATAACATATAATTTCAAATAAATTTTTTAAAATAATACTTAAATCTAGATAGGAGGGAGTATTCACTTAGTTAGTTATTGACTTATTGTCTTATTGATCAATCGATAGTTAAATAATCAAATGACTCATTTCTTTTTTTTAACGTTACATTTAAAGTAACATGTTCTCTAAAAATAAAAACGTTACTCTATACTGAATTTTAAAAAAATACTACTATTGCAAAAAATCTCATGTCGAAAAAAAAAAAATAATGACCTCTGCAGAGAGTATTACTCCGTATTTAAAAGGATAATAAATAGAGCAACAATAATTAAATACCAATTTCCTCACATTCACTAAGTCAACGACGTCGCAGACTCTTTTGCGCCATAATATTAATATTTTTTACATTTTCTTTTTATTTCATCGAAACAGAATCTCATCAAAATTAGGGCAGGAGAGCTTCCCTGCCGCGGTACCACCATAACTCCCCACAATCCTCCACTCACATCCAGCCACGTGTCCAATACGATGACGTGGCGAGCGCATGACAAAAATGTCTAAAAATCGGAAAAAGACAGGGCTTTTAGATCGACGGCGGAGAGCAGAGCTGAGTACCTTCTATGAATTCAGACCGTCGATCCAGAACTACTCACGATCACCGTTGGATGGGATATCTACGCTCATCCGACCTCACAAAATTGAATTTTGAAAAAGCTAAGCTAGAGAGGGAGGAAGCGGAATCAAAACAAGCGAAATCCGTTTAGAGGAATTCTTCAATCTGCGTGTGTGTGTGTGTGTCTATGTGCTTTTCTAGGGATCGAGCTTCCTCTCAATTGAGGTTGCTTTTCGTTTCGGCGATTTGAATAGCATACGATTTTTGAAAAATTGGGTGGAATTCTCGGGAAATTGGTGGTTTTTGGAGTAGTATTTATTCGATTTATCGTTTTTTTGTTGTTGTGAATCGTCGGATTTTCGTTTGGTTGCCCCTTTTTTACCTTCTTCGATGGAGCAGAGAGAGGGACAGGATTTCCCTCCAAAAAAGCCGCCGCCGCCGCCGCAGACGGAGGCGACGGCGGGAGGAGCTGATTTCCCAGCTAGGAAGCTGGTGAGGCAGTTGGATTTCACTGGCGGCGGCGCGTCGAAGATGGAGCAGCCTCCTCCTCCGCCGCATTCAGTGAAGCCGCCGCCGCAGATGCTGTTCATGACTATGCAGCAGCCGCCGCCTCCGCCGCCGCCCTCTCATCCTTCCGTTCGCCCTCCTCCGTGAGTCGCCTTTTGAACTGCGAATTAGTTGTTGAAATTGGAGGTTGAGATGATTTGTTTTTGCAAATTGTAGGTTTTTCTTGGATATTGATTTTAAAGTTTTAGCCTTTCGTGTTTGTTTGCTACATTGGGGCATTCTATTTGGTGCAACTTATCTACATATGTTTTGGTTAAATGTTAGGAATCCTTCGTTCCTACTCGAAAAGGTTAATTTGATGTGTGAGATTCTGATTGTTAATTTGTTCACAGAATGTTCTTGTGGCCATTTGCAGTTCAGCATAGGCATATAGCTCGAACAATAAGTCACTTTTTAGTGATTAAGATATGAAAAATGGCTGTTAATAGAGTTTGTTGTGTGGTAAGGTAGTTCCTTTTTGAAATGTAGTATTAAATACTTTTATTTTCTCCTCAGGAAACCTGAATCACCAAGATCCCGGCCTGCGCAAAGTGCGAATGAAATAAAAGATGGTACCCCAAAGAAGCAAAAGCAGTGTAATTGCAAACATTCTCGGTGTTTGAAGTTGTAAGCAGCTATTGATTTTCATCTTTTCTAGTACGACAAATGACTGTGTGAAGAAGGAACACAGTAAAATATGGGGGAATATGTTTCTTTTTCAAAGAGCATTCTTTTCCCCAGATATATTTTAATATGCATCTATCCTACTCACATTTTCAATTAGTCGAGGAACATAGTAAAATTTGGGATATATGCTTCTTCTTCAGTGTTAATTCCACTGGTTAACTGATATAGCACACCTTATCATTAGTTTAATATTGTTGAATTCTATTTTCAAATTAGAGCTCTCAGTGATATGCAATTTGTTTTGCTGTGTAATCTAGCATCTGCTCGATGCATGCGTTTCTTGTACCGAAGCTTATCAAGTTACGTTATCAATAAGCATAAGAAAATGTTTGACTAAGTGGTTCTTACCATATGAACATAGTTCAAAGATTATGGTTTATTCTTTCAGCTTAGGAAAGAATTAACTAAAAGTTGTTCATTTCAATACCTTATCACTTTGGATCTGAAAGATTACTGAGTATTATGTGTGTACTTCATGTGCTCCCAATTTTATTTTAACTGAAAAGAACCTATTATGTGTACTTCATGCTCTCCAATTTTATTTCTAACAATTTTACTTATCCCTATAATTTATGAATGTATGTCGCTTTGCTGGGACGGAGTAATAATGTGATATCTTATCTTACAATTTATGGTCAGGTATTGTGAATGTTTTGCTTCTGGAGTCTATTGTGATGGTTGCAATTGTGTGAACTGTCACAACAATGTCGAAAATGATGCTGCTAGACGAGAAGCTGTTGAAGCTACTTTGGAGCGCAATCCAACTGCTTTCAGGCCAAAAATTGCTAGCAGTCCTCATGGAGCTAGGGATAACAGGGTATTGCCAAAACTCGATTTTCCCTCTTGTCGGGATGCATTTCCAATGGCATGATCAATTGATTTTTATAAATATGCAGGAGGAGGCTGGTGAAATTGTTTCAGGAAAGCATAATAAGGGATGCCACTGCAAGAAATCTGGATGTCTTAAGAAGTACTGTGAATGCTTCCAAGCAAATATTCTTTGTTCTGAAAATTGTAAATGCATGGACTGCAAAAATTTTGAAGGAAGCGAAGAGAGGCAAGCTCTTTTCCACGGTGATCATGTTAACAACATTGCCTTTATCCAGCAGGCAGCGAATGCTGCCATCACCGGCGCTATTGGATCATCTGGTTATGGGTCTCCCCCACTGACGAAAAAGCGGAAAGGTCAGGATCTTTACTTTGGAGCGGCCGTAAAAGATCCAGTTCACAGGCTTGGGCAGTTACCGCAGGTAAACTTTGCTCTTACACCTAAACTAAACTTTAACTTTCACTGTACATCATAATTAAATTCGATCAGTGTTAAGTGCATTCAGAAAAAAACTCTCTAATTAGCTGCAGGTTCACTTTTTATTGGAAACCTCATACAATAAAGTCTGAAGGGCTTGTGGTTTATATAGGCTCACCCTGAGTCACTTTTTAATTCTACCTAGATTTTAAACGTAATTGTAATATTTCTTTGGTTAAGAACTTATGCATTAAAATCCTCAAAATATATGCCTTTTCCTAATAACCATACAATATTAGTAACCAAATAACCAATGATTTGATATCTAATATATTCAATTGTGGTATTGGAAATAAATGCAAATAACATCATGTAGTTGGATTTTCTTGATTTGCATATTCATATTTACAAGTGACAATCACTCCCGGTGTTTTGCCATGTCATGGAAGGTGTTTCAGACGAAATCTTTGGTACCTTATCCTCCGATATTCTACCAAATTAATGAACTATGAAATTAAGAGCTATATCTACTGCTTTTTTAAGATTCTAATCTCTGCTTTGTGAAAATGCTGGAAAGGAAAGTTGCAGAGATCTAGCTATAATGCTGTAAGAAAAGAGATTATCATGAAATGAATTGCATAATTATAAATCAGTATCGGTAGGTTTTTTGGTAGGAGGTCATAATATACCATCTAGAATTGTATTTCGGTGATAATTTTTTGACTCACATGATCATATCTCTGTGTCGTCTCTGATATACTGTGGAACAGCTAGGTTTGATTCTGACTTCCAAAATCAATTTTCTCTATTAGCAGGCTAACCATACCAAGGCTTCTGTACCTTCAAATTTATCATCATCAGTTCCTGTTGTTCATCCAGTTAGTACACCGGCCTTGGGCTCTTTGAAGTTAACGTATAGGTATGAGTTTCGTCCGTTTGAAGAATTGCTTTATGATATTTCTTCAGACAACTTACTTGTGCACTGCATCTTAAGGTCTCTATTAGCTGACATCATCCAGCCCCAGGACTTAAAGGAACTATGCTCTGTGCTTGCGGTATATTCGAGAGAAGCTGCAAAGATGCTTGCAGGTACACATGTGCTGAGTTACATCTTATCTAAATCATCTGATTTCTTGGTTTCCAACACCAGTATACTCTTACATCCTTATGGCGGTTTTTCCCATGTTACATCAAAAAGCAAAAGGTCGTGTGTGTGTGTTGGCCGCGGTGGAGTGTTATTTGATTATTTGATTCCAGTTATAGTTGAAAATGAGATGCTAGGGGTCTTATGAAGAATTATAATTTTGTCACTCGCATGAGCATATCTCTCTGTCGTCTCTGATATACGAACAATCTAGTAAAAGTAAGCCAGTGAAGATGCATGCATAGATTATTGTCAGTATATATTGCCTAAGAAGGTCTTACTTGACTACCTGCAATTCACATTAGCTGTTCTATACCATATCTCCTTTAGATTGGATTCATCCCCTCTCACATATAACTAGAAGTAAATGCATGTGTTTCGAAATTTTTTGTGCGTTGATCTATTCCTCCAACATATACGCATTTGGAAGAGTCGACTATATTAAGAAGAGAAGTTAAGGTGTAACCTTATGTGGAGATGATCTAGTCTTATAAAGCTCCATTAATTGAGTTTATGAAGTCCATTGCAATTGTGCTTGCACACTTTCTAACTTGTGATGCTTCCCAGAGGAAAGAAATGTTGCTGAAAAGCAAGCCGACGATTCCCAGAAAAGTTCGACCTCAGTGGCTTCGACCATCCAAGACGAGTCTCAAAGTCAGAAGCATTCCGAAGCTCAAAAGGCTCAGGCTGATCATCTTCCTTCATCTGAAAACCAGTCCGATAAAGCTGCACCTGACGAATCTTGCTCAGACGGAGCTGATGTGTCAAAAGGACGGCCAATGTCTCCCAGCACTTTAGCTCTAATGTGTGACGAACAAGATACAGTGTTCACCTCGGCTCGTTCCCCTAACAGGTTACACGCTCAAAACAACGCATCTCCCCAGCTGCCGCTCGAGCACAGGACGACTGAAGTATACGAGGAGCAGGAAAGAATCATCCTAACAAAGTTCAGAGATTGTCTCAATAGGCTGATCACTTTAGGAGAAATAAAAGGTAACTTTTCATTTAGTTACCATAGAATTGCTGCTGACTGACACATGCTCCGTTACACTACATAGAAACAACGTATTCTTCCTTGGCACGAGCAGAATCAGACGTAGAAAGGGGTTTATCGAGCAATGGCGCTGCAAATCCAAGAAGCGAGAGTAGGAATCAACACCAGCACACAGACATTGGTGCTGCGAAAATCAGTGCTCCTCAACGGGCTTCTGCTGCTCTCAAGAACGCTCCTTTTGCCCGAATAAGCAGGGCTGCGGAGAATGGCGATGTAAGAACAGAATCTGAAAGAGGGTTGTAAAATATGCGTAGGATTTAGACATGTAACAGATCTATGCTGCTGCAGCATCCATGTATTTCCAAGCCAAAAAGATTCGGCTTTTCTTCGATGCTGCACCCATTGTTAGGAGATGATTATTCAGTTGTAATGCCAAATTTTAACTTATTATTCATAAAAATTATAATTAACTTTTTTTGTATTCATCAATGATTTGGAAAGTTTATGATAGAACTCTTTTTATACTATGACTTTTCTTCAACTTTCCTACACTAATTTTTGTCTATCATTCATATCATAACTTTTAGTAGTAATTTTTTTTGAAATTGTCATATGGATGTGAGTAGAAATGTCCAAGGTTTTCGGTTCAGCGGTTAACCGTGGTACCATAACTGGCGGTTCCGGTTCCAAACTGGAACCGTGAGATTTAAATCGAACCGAAACCATCACTTTTGGAGCCATGGTTCGGTTCGGTTCAGGTTCCAAAATTTCGGAACCGGAACCGTGCGGAACCGCGAAACCGAGAGAAAATCATCTAAAATCGCCGTAATCGGCGGTTCAAAACCGTGAAAAACCTTTAAAAAAGCGTCCCGCCGGTTTTCAAACCAAAACCGAAATCGTGAAATAGCCTCGTGGTTCGGTTCCGGTTCCACATTTCCTAAAACCGGAACCGGCGGCATCTCTAGATGTGAGGCAAATTGTGTAGTACTATAATTTATTCTACATTTTTCAAATTAAAATTAACTGCAAATATTTGCATTCTAAACAAATAAATATTGACATAATTGCCCTTACAAAAGGAAAAGGGAAAATAAATATAAATTCCCAAAAAAAGAGATGATTAGGTAGACCCGGTCTATAGAGCCCTGAGCTGGAGACCATGCGCCCAAATTTACTTTCAAATTCAGCCGCCGCCACCTCCGCCGTCGCCGTCGTAGTCCAACCACCGCCTTCAATTGAAGGTTAATTTCTCTGTTCCGTTTTCGTTTCGGTCTTTATTGTTTTGTTTCTCAATCAATCGATTCCCTACTTTGTGTGTAGAGCTGATTCTGTAACGTTTATGCTTTGTTATCTCCGCTTCAATTTCGTTAATGTAGATTGTTAATAGCAGCGATTACCGCTTCCTTGATATGATGTGCGCGTTTTTTTGCAAATGCCAGTGCAGATGTTGTCAATTTTTTCAATTATGCTGTGAAAGCCTTTGATCATGAATATTTTTGAGCTGGTTATTCTGAAAATTGTTTTGTGGTTATTGAAATTCAATCGAAGATTTGATTTTACAAATGTGTTTTGGTGTAGCTGGTGTGTTTGATCAAATGGCGTTTTTCTCATGTGTGATTATGAGCTCAAAATGAAAGTATATTCTGCTTTACTTCACAGAGATGGAGAATTCTGGATTCGACCTTGAAATCCATGGATCGGCTTGTGGAGATAGTGATGAGGAAGGAGTTGCACCGCCTCGTTCTGTTGGAGAAGTGGTTGATGGGAATGAGGGGCAGGATGGAGGTCATATATTGGAGCTGGAGAAGAAATTGTTGGAGCAAGTTGTGTACAGTGAGGAGGAAGCGTATATGCTGTACTGTGATTACGCGACTGCCATGGGTTTCAATGTCCGTAGGGGGAAGCAATACTATTTTATGGGAACGAAGAGGGTGAGATCAAAAACTTACTGCTGTTCAAAGGAAGGGGTTAAGGATGATAAAGCAGATACCAGTGGTGTCTGTTACAAAAAGCCGGAAACGAGAACAGGATGCAGAGCGATGGTATCTTTCGTTTGCGATGATAGTGGCCAATGGAAGGTTTCTAGGTTCCAAAAGGAGCATAATCATGAAATGGCCCCAGCGTATGCAAAGCCCTCGGTGAAATCTGGCCAAGCTATTTTAGCTGCGAATGTGTATGGGAGTGGCGGTGCTCTGGAGTCACTGGTGAGTATTGGACCACTTACTCGTGCTTTCATTCTCAGTAACGTGTTCTTCGTTAAATGAAATGAGTTTTTGACATGAAAATTAGTTGGATATAATGTATCTTCACCTTCTTGAAACGTCTTGATACACGTGTGCTGTGTAGTTTATTATACTTTCATTACAGTCGTGAGTGAATGTCATATCTTCATCTGGTGAGTATTGCACCCCTTACTCATGCTTTCATTCTCAGTAATGTGTTCTTCGTTGAATGGAATAAGTCTATGTCCTGAAACATAGTTGGATATATGGTATCTTCACATCCTTAAAACTTCTTTAGACATGTGTGCTGTGTAGTTTGTTATGCTGTCATTACAGCTGTGACTTGAAAAATCTTGCAGCACATCTTGAAAGATCTTCTTTGCATCGTTTTACCCAATGCAGCTCTCGAAGAACAATTGTGGATGGAGAGTAATATAGATAACAAATAAGTACTACTAATATATCATCTCCAATTCATGACATGCTTAAAGTTCGAATTAGAATTTATCACTACTCGTCTACTCCTTATTCGATCTTCTTGTGTATGAGAGAAATGAAATTAAAGAACTCATGAGTGATGATATGCGGATTATGAAAAACACAGCTAATTTATAAAAAATAGTTTTACAAGTTTTAAAGGCCTAGATTAGTTTCCCGGTATTATTACTTTTCCTCGTACATGCTTGTGTTCGTCTACTGCTAAAAGTCACTTCCGCAAAAATGCTTATTTTCTGATAATATTGCAGTGTTCATATTTTCATGTGGTCTGTCATCTCCATTTTCATTGGCATTTAATCTTGCTGTGCTTTCACATTTGTTCAGAGTGAACACGAAAGAATCCGGGAGCTATCTTTACAACTAGCCATTGCCAGAAATCGTGCTGAAACTTCCGAGAAGTTGGCTGCTACATACAAGCGGCAACTGCATATGATTGTTGGGCACATTGAAGATCACAACCAGTCCCTATCGAAGAAGATTCAGAAAGCTCTGAACAACGTCGAACAAGTGGAATCCGAAAATCGGAAGAAGTTGTAGAGTTTGTATATCCATGGATGAGATTGGTTCCATATAGTAGAGCTAACTCTAAAAGGGCCATTGTTGTAAGGAGAGATTGTCTGAGACCTGTTGCTTATTTGTATATATATAACATTAATGCATCATATTTATAGTGAATGTATTTGATGGTGAGATTATTTGTGAAAATATTTATAGTACTTGTTTTTTATTTAAGATTGAATTGTTGTTTGGAATTGTTTCTTTAGTAGTAATTTTGAAACCATATAAACTAATAATAATTAATAATTAGAATTTTTAAGTATTATATTAATTTAAAATAATTAATATACTAATAATACCCTTTTACAATAGTTTAGGAAAATAACAAATTTTTAGAATAAAATAACTGCATATCAAAAAAATAATTTTTCAAGTGGTTATTTGCATAATTATCTTCAAACCACATGGTAAATTATACGCGAATTTATCATAAATCTTTATTAGTGATGCCTTGCTCGAATTGCTAATTTATTATCATGTATTTTTTGAAATAAATTTGTCCAAATATAAAATCCACAGTAATTCTTGAATCATCATCAAATTTATTTTACCAATTTCAAAAAAAAAAACCATCATAACTAATAACTACTCCATCCGTCCCAGATAATTTTTCTCATTTTCCGAAATCATTTCGGTATGTCCCAAATAGTTTGTCTCATTTCATTTTTTTAACCATTTTTAGCAGTGGACCTCATTTTCCACTAACTCATTCCTACTCACATTTTATTATAAAACTAATATTCACGTTCTACTAACTTTTTCAACTCGTTTTTCATTGCATTATTTTAAAACTCGTGCACGGTCAATACGAGACGAATTATCTGAGAACGAGGGAGTAGCATTTTGAATAACTTAAACTTCAAAATTACATTATCAAGATTATGTATTTTTCCACATTCTCCAAAACGATAAGATGAAATTCATCAACTTCAGTTATGATGAGCTTTTCTCAACGGCCACCAATGGCCTCTTTTCCTTCCATTTACAGTTGCTCTCACAAACCTCTGCAACTCCACCTCTCCCTCTCCAACTTCTCTTCTTCCCTCACCGCTCACCTCTCCCCTCCAAACCACCCCCTCACGCCTCCAGCTAACGTGCGCCTCGCCGCCCTCCCAGAAACCGCCTTATCCGGAGAAGTCTCCAATTCTTCCCCAAATGCCGATTTCCTCTCTGGGTTTTCTTCTTTCTCCGATTCCACCAAAAGGGTCGCCGGAAAATCTCCTGAAACTAGCCGCCATGGTGCAGAGAAGCCTACTGAGAGAAGGGTTGTGTTAAAGGATAGGTATTCTAAGAGGAGGAAAGATGTGAAATTGGGGAGGGATAGGGAAAAGATTGGATCTTTGAGGGAATCCAAGGAGAAGAGGGTCAAGAAATTGAGAGATGATCAGCCGGGAAACGTGTTGAGGGTTGGATTGGACAGCTGCTCCAAAATGGGGGATGTTGTTGGTGCGATTAAGCTCTATGATTTGGCTAGGAGGGAAGGGATCGAAATTGGGCAGTACCATTATGCTGTTCTTCTCTATCTCTGCTCTTCTGCAGCTGCTGGTGTGGTTCAGCCTGCTAAGAGCGGCAGCCGGGGCCGGAGCCCGAGCTCGAGTTCTCAATTGTTGAGTAGTACTGTTGAAGTGGTGGATTGTGGAAGTGGATTTGGTGGTGAGGATAGTTTGGATGGTTTGGTTCAATCTATGAGGAAAGCTGCTGGGAATTCGAGTAGTAGAAGTGAGGGGATTCAAGTGAGTGAGGAATTGAAGAGAGTTGCTCTTGAAAAGGGGTTTGAGATATATAAGGAGATGGGGTTGGAGAAGGTTCCAATGAATGAAGCAACTTTCACATCTGTGGCTAGAATGGCTATGGCTTTGGGTGATGGTGAGATGGCATTTGACATTGTGAAGCAAATGAAGGAATATGGGATTAATCCTAGGCTGAGATCATATGGCCCTGCTCTAGCTATCTTCTGCGGTAATGGGGATGTTGAGAGTGCGTTCGAGGTTGAAAAGCACATGCTTGAAAACGGGGTTTATCCGGAGGAGCCTGAGCTGGAGTCTCTTCTTAGAGTAAGCACAGAGGCTGGGAGAAGTGATAAGGTGTATTACATACTGCATAAGCTTAGGACAAGTGTGAGGCAGGTTTCGCCTAGCACAGCGGATTTGATTGAGAGGTGGTTCACGAGCAAGGTGGCTTCGCGGGTGGGGAGAAGGAAATGGGATCAAGAATTGATTGTACGAGCAATGGAGAATGGTGGGGGTGGGTGGCATGGGACTGGCTGGTTGGGTAGAGGGAAGTGGAGGGTGTCGCGTAGCCGTGTTGGTTCTGATGGAGTATGTGAATGCTGTGGTGAGAAGTTGGTTACAATAGACCTTGATCCGGTGGAAACAGAAAACTTCGCCAAATCTGTGGCGTCCATAGCTGCGGAGAGGGAGAGGAATTCGAGTTTTCAGAAGTTTCAAGTATGTTAGTTTGATTGAAATCTTGCATATATTTTGTTAGTCTATTCTATTGAAATGGAAATGTTTGTGGTGTGCAGAAGTGGCTTGACTACTATGGACCTTTTGAGGCCGTGGTGGATGCTGCAAACGTCGGGCTTTACAGCCAACGGAAGTTCAAGCCATCCAAGGTGAGTTTGCTTTGCTTTATTAAATGAGGAAAATTTCATGTGCATTATGTTGTATGAGGAGTTCATGGTTTTGGTATTAGGTCAATCTAGTTGTGAATGGGATCCGGAAGATGCTTCCTTCGAAGAAATGGCCCCTCATCGTGTTGCATAATAGGCGAATTACGGGGGAGAAGATGGATGAGCCTTTTAATAGAGGTTTGGTTGATAAGTGGAAGAATGCCGATGCTCTCTATGCAACACCAACTGGATCAAATGATGACTGGTAACTATGGATATGATAGTTTTTTTTAAAAAAATTGAACTTTGTATAGAAAATTGAAGTTTGATTTCAAAAAACTTGGTTGTTTAGGTACTGGTTATATGCAGCTATAAAGTGCAGATGCTTACTCGTGACGAATGACGAGATGAGAGATCACCTGTTTCAACTTCTAGGGAATGATTTCTTCCCAAAATGGAAGGAAAGGCATCAGGTTAGAGCTCTTCACATTTGAGTGGTGCAGCTGTTTCTTTTCGAGAATGATGCATTTAGATCCGTGCTTTCGATTTTTAGGAAGTGAATGAAAAGTATACACAATGTGGTGTAATCTGCAGCTGTTTCTTTTCAAGAATGATGCATTTAGTCTTTAATCTACAATATAACATAACGACCTTTTCGAATTTGTATCAGTTCATGCCTTTCCCTTTTAGGAAGTGAATGAAAAAGAATACACAATGTGGTGATTCATTTTCACACTGTGCCTTGTTGTTTCTTGCTCGTAGGTTCGCTTCAGCTTTGCTGAAAGTGGTCCAGTGTTTCGAATGCCACCTCCGTGTTCTGTTGTTATACAGGTTGGTGTTCTTAGTTTGAGTTTATGTTGTTCTAGCTCGTGTTTTTCCAAGTTAGGTTACTCGTTGTCTGATTTGCATCGCGCTGGTTTCTCTAAGACAGTAAGGAACTGAGAACTTTCGATTTTCTTGGACATTGTTAACTTGATAGGAGACAGAGAAGGGCCATTGGCACGTGCCCATCGCATCTGAGGTTGAAAATGAGGACGAACGGATTTGGTTATGCTGTTCTCGTGGAAACTCAAGCTCGACAAACAATCAAGATTCTTCATTTTCACCCAAAGGTAACTAAATAGAGTTTCCTTTTCCTCACTTGCTGTTTCATTCAACATTTGCATCTTGGCAGAGGCAAAAGTGTCCCGGCAGCAGATGCAAACGAGGGATCTGGTCGAGTCTCTGTTAACTAGAAGGCGCAGGGACGAATGCAGCAGCGATGAAGCAAGCTCAGATGGTGAATTCCCGGAGGATGATGCTTCGGTTGTTCGACAGCTTGAGGCTGCAGAGAGGCGCGGTGCGTGTGTGATCGATTTCGAAATATAAGTGGATTAAGGTGTAGGAGTAGGGAGTTTTAGCAGTGTTCATTTAGATTGATTGGTAGCCTCTTTGTACAGATTGTGAGATCAGTTTTGTTTTGTGCTATATTTTCTTGCATTGTGTAGTTACAAGTGAAATTTATCACTGTTTTTTCTTTTTATTCTATATCTAAGAGTAGGGATGTCAATTGGGCTAACCCGCTCGGGTTCGGGCCAATTCACTCGGGTTGTCGGGCTATTTGGGTGCGGGTTATTCAAGCTGTGAATTTTTAGGGTTATAAATTTTCGGCCCTAACCCTAAATCTTCGGGTTTCGAGCTAACCCACGGGCTATTCGGGTCAATAGTAATCTTATATATTACTTTCTATCCAATCCAATATTCTAGATTATTAAAAAACATATTGTCGCAAATAGTAAAGTATTATCAAAGTGATCAAGAGAAAGAAAATAATAGCAATTGATAATTGAAACAAAATGGATAAACATATCGTTTAATTAATAGCACATATGAATCTGACTACAATTAACTATAAATCATGCATTTCATATAACCCTAACTTTCAATTTGAGAGAGAAGACATAATTACCATATATTTTCATATCATTGTTGTAGTATTTGATATTGATATTACCAAATATACTTCGTATAAATATATAATCCAAAATTTTAATTATATTTTTATATTAAATGCTCAACCCGTGGGCTAAACCACTCGGGCCAGCCCACATAATCCACCGACCTGAACGGTTAGCCCGTGTAGCCTGCTTCTGAATATGGGTTGCGATTTTTCAGCCCTAACCCTATGATTTTACCGGGTGATTCGAGTCGACCCGTGGATTTCAAGCTAGATTGACATCCCTAACTAAGAGCTTGAATTAAATATAAACAAAAATGTACTCCATGCATATTCCTCTAACCGTTGCACGTGACCCCTTGACAGCCAACTGCCTCACAAGCTCATTTGTTTTATTTCCACCTTTGACTAAATAACTAAACCCCATTATTCATCAATATTATTTGAAATTCATGTTGATGTCACATAAAAATCAATTCTTTCATCATAATATGACAAAATCCATCTCCTCAATCCTCAATGAGCTGCAGAAAAAGATAAAAAAACACTCACGAGAATCCACACAACCACATTGCCCCAAAAAAATCACATATTTCATAAAAATTACTTGTAAATAAATATGGCTAAATCAGCAAACAGAAAAAATATGGATAAGAGAATGGAGGAGAAGGATTCCGAAGCACAGTTCCACAAATCCCTCAAAGTCAGCCCCATTTAAATAGTTTTTCATATCAAATTATCAATAGTTTCATTATTAATGCCAAGATGTAAGCTTTCTTGGTGCAGGAGCTAAGGCACTTCAGCTCTCAGCTCTATCTTGCTGCTGATTACTGCAAAACAGCCTTCTTGAACTCCCATGACAAGACTCAGTAAGTGAATAAATCCCATTTAAATAAATAAAAGTTTAGTCTTTGGTGATAATTTTTTAAAATTCTTGAAATGCAGAATTCTTGAGACAACTAAAGAGTATGTGGAGAGAGCTGTAGTGGTGGTGGTGGATCATCTTGGAACCATTTCAGCCAATCTTGAATGCTGCATTTCTAAGAACAATTCAGTTTCTGAAACTGAGCTTAAAATAGAGAGGCTCAGACAGGTTTGGCTGTGGTTAGTTTATGATTTCATAAAAAAATCATTTCTTTTTTTTTTTGTAATAAAGATTTGAAATTTAGCATGTTGTGTGAAATCAGAGAATTGGGACTTGCCAGATTTACTCCTACAGAATCTCCATGCCAAGATTTCAGTGGGGTGCTGATTTTTCAAGATTCCACTCTCATTATGTGTGTTCATGTAATAAAAATTGAATCTTTGGCGTCTTCAAAATCTTGATTATTGATTTTTATGTACTATATTTTAATGTGATGATGCCTTGTTTGTTCCCGTCAGCAGCTTCGAAAGATTCGAGTGAGGAATCATCTCTGGTTGAGAGTGGGATGAGTAGAAAGAATGTAGTTTTTGCACCACTTCACTCATCAAGAAACTACACACATTGTATGGAGCTTCTTGAGATGTTTTAGTGTGTGTTTGTGTGTGATTTTTAATAGTTATGTCACTTTGATTGATAGTGAAGGGGATGGATGATGATGATGATGGTGGTGATGGCCTATCAATATTGCCAAAAACCAGTAACTTAGTTTTCCAATTTGAGGTGGATTTCCCTTTTTCTTTTGTTAGCTGAGGTTGATTTCTCATTTATGTGTTTATAGAAGAACAATGTTGTGTTATCGCAGGAGGTTGAAAAGCTTAAACGTGGCGCGAGAAGTTGGAAGGTGCTAGTGCAGAACAAGGACATTGCTGCTCTTATTAAGCGCGGGAGACGGCTTCTTGCATAAGTATTGTGGGGATATGGATTGGCTTCTTGCACTTGAGGTAGCTCCATTATGTAATGAATCCTATGATGTTAGATGTATACATGTTAGAATCCAACAAAGGGAGCTATGGATTTGTTTCTTGCATTATAAGGTAGCACTAATATGTAATGAATCCAATAATAATGGGAATGAAATTTAACTACAAATGATGTTTCTAATTCTTGCATTTTGATGTAATGAATCCTATGAATTTACATGTAGAAATGTTAGAATCCAACAATCAATGGGAATGAAGTTTAGCTACAAATGATGTTTCTAAGCATATGGTACAAATTCTGTTCAATATCAATGAATCAAATGATGCTGAGTTAAACTAACTCAACCTACAATCTTCTTGACAACATCTTGGTGTAGAGGTCTATCCCCGAGCCGGGCTTCTGAACCCGGCCATCTCAACCGTATCAGTGTAAGAAAACTTCTTGATGTTAGCGAGTTGGCGTAGGATCTTCATCTCTTCATCCTTCCCGCAGTAAGCCTCTGCGTCTGCCCCCTTCTCTTCCTCGGAAGGGTCCAAATCCAAGCTTATGAAATCGGAAAGTATGGTCCTCTCTGGAGTACCGGTGATCAATCCCGGGGATGATGCATAGTCATCCCGAGGCGGGCTCTTTGCCTTCTCAATAAGATAGTTGGCATACAGAACATCGTTGATACGAGACATCACCGTGTTGGCCAAGCTCTCCAGTACCCTCGAATAGCTCTCCAAAACCGCCAGCCCCACATCCTAAACGCACGACAACATAGTAAGCAAAGACACTTAGGTTCAACACGAAAAACACGAGTACCGATCATCATACTTTATTGCATTGGATTTTGCTTATTTCAAGTGTGGACTGGGGAATAGAGGGGAACTTCTGCTTGATGATGAGCAGCACAGTGTGTGCTCGCTCCTCGAAGATCTCTCTCTTCTCCAAGCTGACAGACGGGCCCCCCCATGCGGACTTCGCGTCCTTGTAGTTCATCTTCCTCCGCCAAATCACAACACAAGCCTCAATCTTGTCCTTGAAGTCAAGAATCTCGTGCTCGGATTGCAAGCCCAAGTTTGAAATGAATTGCAACGGATCATCAAAGTGCTCATCCGTTATGATTCGGTAGAGTGATTCACCAATACATTCTTTCCCATTCTACAAAAAAATATCATCATCAACATCATTAACATCAAGCCAGATTCACGTCCAGAACCAACAATGGTTAGTTACATCGCATCTCTACCTTTGGAAGAGTCTCAATGTAGCTATCCGGGATGTGCATATCAGTAAGAGCTTGGGAGTTTATAGCCATGGATGCTTTCAACACTTGGTCCACTGCATTCCTTTGCTTCTGAAGGAACCTTTTCGACCCTTCTGAGAGGCCGCCCGGGGGAACCTTGACTGTAGGTAGCCACCATTTGTCGCTCCTCTGGAAGCCTCTCTGGGACTCGCTCGCGTCCCTTGACACGTACTTGAACTCTTGCTCGCCCTCGAACTTGTCAAGGATGTCCTTTACGTAAACACAACAAAAACCAGATACAATCATTCAACAACATATGTTCTGTTCTGTTATGTTATGTTATGTTATGTTATGTTATGTTATGGTATGTTATGTTTCTTACGAGAAGCATCACGTCGAGCTTGCGCAAGGCGGGCATGCTAAGAAGAAGGTCTCTCCTTGGCTGTGTCACCATTACCTATAGAACAAAGTTGATCAACTATTGTAGTTAAGAAATGAATTAATGAAAAAAAGATTCATTAGTTGAGTTTGGCTACCTCTATGATGGAGCCATCCTTTGATTTCTGCTGAGTAGTAACGAATTCGACTATGTAATCCGTGACTGAAACGAGGCAATCGATCTCCTTCTTCCACCTCTCCTTTGTCGTTGCGGACATCGGCTCTAACCTCGTTTGCTCCCCAAAAACTGAAGCTGCAACCGGAGATGATTGGTCATGATCACGTTACAAACCAAACAGAATAACTCATTCTAAAATAAGCTTATCAAGAAAAGAGAGAAAACACATTGACATATAAACCCTACACCAATTGCCGTACATAACCGATATGGGACATTATAGTTTGTCACAAGCAACCCCTCTTAAAGGCCAACGTCCTCATTGGCCAAGTCCAATTGTATTAAAGTATCAATATGGCATGTAACAATAGACCTCCCTAAAAAATCAACATCCTCATTGGTCAAGGCCAACACTAGTTGTCTTACACGATTGATGTGAGGCATTGAAGTCTGTAACAATCGACCTTCCTTAAAGCCCAAAATCCACAGTAGCCAAAGTCAACATCTCACACGACCTTTGTGGACCATAGGAGTCTGTAACAATTAACTCCTCTTAAGGGCCAACATCCTCATCAGTCAAGATTCATTGCACAACCAATCAACCATTCCCAATTGACTCCCAATCGTCCTCGTTGTTCACTACCCGTTCATCTAGCACGCCACCACTCAAAGTCGTTGCGATTCTCAATCAAATCATCAAATATCACACCAAATAGAACAACTCATCCCAAAAAACTAGTCTATCAAAAGAGAAAGAAAGCTAACAGACCTCACACAAGTCGTCTTTCGCAACCAACAACGAACATTATTCGAATCTCTACCAACTAACAACCATCTAGATTCAATTTCAGACAAATTCAAATCATTATTACCAGCAAGATTGGTGATGGCATTTGACAAGGCCAATGCAGAAGAAACACCCTTTCCACCACCAGACATGTCCTCACCAAGAAGCAACTTTGAAAATCTCTCCTTCATCAACTCCATATCTACACCAACAAAAACCATCAATCCCTTCTCCTTTTCTCCACATATATACACACACACATGCAATCAAATATACCTGAAGATTCAGCTGCAGATTCATTCTTCACTTGCATCTTCTCAAAAAACCTCTATATGAATTCAACTACCAATAGTTTTTTCTTCCCTGGTTGACAAAAATTAGAGGTGATGAATCTTGAATCTCTTTTTATTTTATAATCTCCTAAAAATAAAAATATAATGGGGTGATCATGGGACGTGGGATGCATTATATTTAGTAGTAAGAACTACCAAGAAAGAGAGAGACTAATTAACATGTACAAGAATAATTGTCTTAATTTGAATCGACTCAGATTTAAGAAATTTAGTGACTCTAAAAAAGAAATATGAGACAATTATTGGGAGGGTATTATTTAATGATTATTGGTCTATTTTATTAATTGGTAGGTTTATGGTCTGAATATTTTCGGGAGTATTTACATTTGTATGATTTGGGAGTGAAATCATTAAAATGTTTGAATTGATTTGTGTAATATGGCGAATTTGCCATAAGATTTTTTTGTCAATATTGGGTATGTTAGAAAGGAAAGTGGTGAAACACAATCCCTACGACTTGAATGAAATTTTACTTTTTATTTATGACAAATATTATGAAATTTTAATTTGCTACATGTATGTAATCTGCAGGGATTTGAATTCGATTCGGTTGTTCTAATAAAATAAGATAGCGTGGTCATAAATACGATGTTAATAATAGTTCAAATTTTCAATATATGTCTTAAGTATACCTAAACAATATCTAGTAAGTATAATTTTACATTATTAACATTGCTATGCATCTATTCAGATTCTAATATTTAATGAATTGTTGTTGCATATATACAAATTACATAAAAAAAAAGCTTAATTTATTCTAAAAATAGTATTATTATTTTAATATTTTAGTCTGTCTCACTTTTTATTTTTTTTATTATTTTTAGCACGAATGACAATATTAATATTGTGGGTCTCGTAATCCTCTATCCCTACTTCAAGTTTTTAATTATTATTTTATTTTATTTTATACTTTATCAATTTTGCATGAAAATTTGTGCAATTTATAAAATATTTATTTCTAAAGGACGATAGAAGTATTATTACTATGACTTTATTAACTTAATGAAATTCTTTCGTTAAATCAAGTGTCAAAAAAAGCACAAATAAAATTTGGATGGTAGGAGTATAATAATTTATTGAAAGCGAAATGCTTAATTCTAAAACACACGTATAAACAAACGTAAATTCTATGATTATATTAAAAGAGCCATTTATTATATCTCAAGATCAATAATTGAAGGTGCAAAGCAAATATTTTGGAATTTAGAGTATACTACATGGTGATGTCTCATATCATTATGTTTTTCGTGTGGAATAACACTTATTCGATAAAGAATTTTGTCATCTTAGGATCGTAGTTACTCCATCCGTCCCGGATAATTCGTCTCATTTTTCTATTTCGGTCCGTCCTACATAATTTGTCACATTTTACTTTGCACCCCATATCCACTGACCCATTCCTAATCACATTTTATTTTAAAACTAATATATAAAAATAGGACTCACACTCCACTATCTTTTTCAACTCACTTTTCGTTACATTTCTTAAAAACTCATGCCCGGTCAAAATGAGACGAATTATCCGGGACGAAGGGAGTAGTTTAGTCGACTTAGAGTGATCAAGTGCAAGTGCAGTATAAATCAAATAAAATTAGATTATAAATAAAATTTTTAAAAATATAATACTCCCTCCGTCCCATAAAGATTGTCCCATTTTTTCATTTCCGTCTGTCCCACAAAGTTTGTCCCATTTTACTTTTTACCATTTTTGGTAGTGGACTCCATATTCCACTTACTCGTTCCTACTGACAGTTTACTATAAAATTAATATATAAAAGTGGGACCCACATTCCACAAACTTTTTCGATTCACTTTTTATTACATTTCTTAAAATCCGTGTCAGGTCAAAGTGACACTATCTTTGTGAGACAGAGTGAGTAAAATAAAAAGGACATACAGTCCACCAAGCTGGCATGCTGTGATTGGGGCCAGCTCGTCAAAATAAACCAAATTCAAATATTCAAATATCCAAAAAAAAAAAAAAAAAAAACAAATTCAAATATTCAATTCATTCGTTGAGAGATTTTGTGATTAACACAATAATTACACTATTTAAAATTAATTCTCACTATTATTGGTTTAATTATTATCATCACTATAATTGTGCCTAATTCAAAATTCATCCCCATAAACAGTAGAGGAATTGAAGCTCAATTCCTAGAGAGGGAGAGGATCCTACTCTGAATCTGTTGTGTGTGTGTGATGGGAGATGAGAAATCTCTCGGAGTGATGGGCGGCAGCGGCAGCGGCAGAGATAGAGATCGCGAGCTTCTGATTCCGGTGGCTGATTCTGTCGACCGCCGCCTCGATGACGACGGCCCCTCCTCCGCCTCCGTTTCCTCCTCCCACCACCATCCTGGCCGTGAGGTACTCCCTGCTGTTTATCATCTCTCGATTTTCGTTTTTTAGGGTTTTAGGAGTTCAATTTTACCACTTATTTTGCCTCTTTTGTTGTATTGGACGAAATTATGGATTGTGTGTAGTTAGAAATGAAGACTGATTAAATTATTGTAGTGGCAAAATTATTGATGATCAATTGTGATATGGTGAATATTGTAGCTGGAACTTGGTTGAAAGAATTTTCTGTAAATTGACATTGGTCAGCTAAATTGAGGGTTGTAAAGTGTTTACACATGCAAAAGGCTAGTATTAAGATGGGAGCTAATCATATGCACATCTTTAGTGTTCTGTTTTCTTTTTGTGAAGTGAGAGGTGACTAACTTTAATCAGCGCATCTCGAGCTCCAATTATCATAATTATGTATCCGTGCATGTAAAGATATTATGAAGAGCTTGCTCATTTTATAATTCATGTAAAAAATATACTAGTATTGTTCCTATGTCGAAAAAATTCTGATCCTGTGCTGGTTTTAGTAGTACTTTGTGTCAAAAGATAAAAAGTGTAATTCTTCATCTTTGTAATCACGCAGACATTTTACAAAGTTGTGCGGAGCTGGGCTTCAAAGAAATTCATGACTGGATGGTGAGCACATATTTATGCTACACGGTCCTTACAATTCTGAGCTTAAGATTTATAATACATATAGGAACACTCTTTGACTTAATCAGTTTAGTGGATCTATTACTGCATTTGGTGATCTGTGATCTCTTCAGCTGGTAATCTCCATTGCATAGACGTACGATAGATAGATTTGGAAACTCGGGAATAATTGTTATTATCGCAGCATGAGGGGCAAGTGTGGGTTTTAGAGCTAAAGTTCTGTTTGTAGCTTTTGAACTACTCTAGTCGTCAATAACTATTGGGCTGATACCTCATTGAGACAGTGCTAGGTGCTACAGAACCCAAATATTTTGGTCATTGTGGAATACAACAAAGAGATAGAATACTGGGTTAAGAGTTTTATCTATCCAAGTTTTATTCAGATACAGGTCATGTTTTTTAGTAGCTTAGGCATTTTCGGTACATCACAAATAGTTGCATGACTTCAGAAATTTTAGTGGTTTTGAGGAAAAGCTTAAATATTGCATTTCTTAATAAGGGCATATAAACTTCTAGCTTTTTAGTAGCTGGTACATCAAAAAATATTTGCATGACATAGTAAAGCTCTTGTTCTACTTTTGCAATTGAAACGAATTGTTACCCATCTGCTCATATGTTGATAACACCCCTGCTTTGTCATTTCGCAGTGTCATCCTTCTACCAATAGCTATTACTTTCTATATAACATGGTGGTTCATTCATTTCGTGGATGGATTTTTCTCTCCTATCTATGCTCAACTTGGAATTGATATATTTGGTAAGCATGCTCATGCTGAATTTTCACTTAATGTCCGAAGCTAAATAGTCACCATTTATTACTGTCTTATCTATCTGATGTATTAGGTTACTCATTATACAACTTATACAACTGTACATACTAGTATCAGTCAAGATATGGAATTATGTATCATGATATCATCTTCTGTGGAAGCATAGAAGTAAAATGTCTATAATTCAAAAATGGAACAAAATATTATTATGGATAATTTATATAGTTAAATTTCATTGAATTATCTTTGCTAGTTCATCCTACATTTTGAATGTTCATTTTGCTTCTATCTACTGCTACTAATGTATTCTCTGTGGGTATAGGTTTGGGATTTGTGACCTCCATTACTTTTATTTTCTTGGTTGGAGTATTCATGTCATCATGGTTGGGGGCTTCTGTTTTGGGCATTGGAGAGTGGTTTATTAAGCGTATGCCCTTCATTCGTCATATTTACAATGCCTCGAAGCAAATTAGTGCTGCCATATCCCCAGGTGCACTTGTTTTTGTCAAGTTTTAGGCTCTTGAAGAAATTTTTTGCTAGGTGCGGACTCTGAGTTTGTTAGACATTACTATTGCAGATCAGAACACACGTGCTTTCAAAGAAGTGGCGATAATAAGGCATCCACGTATCGGTGAATATGCATTCGGGTTCATCACTTCATCTCTCACACTTCAGGTTTGCCATGTCTTGCATCTCTTGGTTTATTATTTTCTAGCACTTGGAATTATATCTCTAGACTTGGTCGTGTAAGTCCCTTAATTTGGGTTCTTTTGCACACTGGGCACTCTAGTATGTGGAACTGTAATATTGTGTTGCGTGATGGCCACTTTAATAATTCATTGAACTATTGAAGAAGAGAGATATTCTCGATATCTGGCCTAGTTTGAACTTTGAAAGCAACTATGTCCTCTGTATCTCTATTGATGTTTATAATCTAACAATGACCCCATGATGTTTTGGTGTATTTGCAAATGAGGGCTGATTTTAACTTTATATTTTTGTTTTATTTAATTATTAGTAGAATTAATTTTCTTTCCATGCCAGAGTTATTCGGGAGAGGAAGAGCTCTCCTGTGTGTATGTCCCAACGAACCATCTTTACATTGGTGATATCTTCCTGGTGAATGCTAAAGATGTCATCAGACCGAACTTGTCTGTAAGAGAAGGAATTGGTAAGATATGTTTGCAATTATTTTGGTATGATACTGAGGTAGTTGCATTTTTCGTCTTTACTGACTGTTGTTTTGAGAAACCCCCAACCCGATATGCTTCCTGCATGGTCTATGTAGTCGTTAGATGCATATTTGTATCTTGTATGTCCTTAAAATCTCCGTTTTTTTCCCAAACCTGTTCCTTCTTTATCATTTTTCTGAGATTTGTGTATCTTGTGAATATTCTCCAATGTTGATTCATTTTATATTATGCAGAAATCGTGGTATCTGGTGGCATGTCGATGCCCCAAATCCTAGCTACCTTGGATCCAAGAACTACTCAGCTCGATAGAATCAGACCGGATAGATCATAGAACCTGGGAGGCTTTCAGTTGTTCATCAGTAGACGGTGGACTTGGATTCTGAATTTTCATCTCTTGTCTTTAAACTGTTAGATTACTATCATCTGCATCATATGATTGTAGTTACTTAGGTAAGGAAGCTGGTTTTCTAATTAATGGCGGCTTATGTTTTTTTTCCTTAGTAAAGGTAATTGAGTTCCCAACTTTATGTATCTGTCCCTTTTTTTCGGTCTAAGGTTTTTCTATGTTTTATTTATTTTTTGTTAAAAACTATACTAGTGTGTGGACAATAAATTGTAGAACTAAGGATTAAATAACAGTGTTATCTTTTCCAAGTAAAAAAGGTTTAGACCAATGATCGTGGCATGTCAAAAAAAGTACTAGTACGGAGTACTATTTTTTTTAATGAGTAAATGAAGTTAGAACTAAAGGTCGGGGACTCGAATCTAAGACCTTTGGTCTCACGTATAATTAACCTCTCTACCGCGACAAGCTCTCTCCGTTTCATGTTAATTGAATCATTTTTCTATTTTAGAAAGTTCTAAGTTAATTGAATCATTTCTATTTTTGGCAAAAATTAACCACGTCTCTTAATTTATATTCTCTTACTTTATTTACAATCAACTTAACACACTTTCTTAATTTTCGTGCCGAAATGAAACGCTTCAATTACTAAGAAACAGAGGGCGTCTTACTACTAATAAGAAATGAAACGCCGCATTTCTCTAACGAAATTTGGTTAGTTTATTGTCATTTTCATAAAATTTAAAAGGAGAATATTTTTATCGTTTTAATGATGTAAATTCAGCTAATTCTTGTCACCCCGTGGAACCAACCTCATTACCTTCCCTTCTACTAGTGGTCGTGTAGATAATATCGGCTACCACATCACCATCAGTATCGGCTAGGGGTGTGGAAACAGTCGATTTGGTTCTGACCGAACTGAATAGTCGGTCAACCGACCCCCATTTTTCTGAATTCTAGAACTGAAACCAAATCCTAAGTCGGTATCGTTCCTCAAGGAAACTAATCGGTCCTGGCTGACAGGTTCTTCGGTTCCTTTGAAGGAATCGAAATCAAGTGAAGGAGCAGTGACACGGAGAGAAAGAGAGAGAGAAACGTTGCCCCTTGTTGGAGAGATCAGCAACGGTGTGGAGAGAGTAGCGTAGCCGATGTGGGGAAGAGATTAAAACTTAGAGAAGTATTGTGTTCGCAACGACGATTCTTTGAAAGTGAAAGACGAGATTTTTACTTTATTCATTTTACTATAATTTTAAAACTAAAATGAATATATGGAAAATTAAAATTAACCCTGAACTAACGGTTCTTCAGTTTTAACCTTGATTTTATTTATCAGTTATCGGTTAATCGAAAACCGAAAAGATGTGGTTCGGTTCATAGTTAATCGAGAATCGTTTCTCCACCCTTTGTTGGCTTCTAGTTCATTTTAAAACTAAAGAGTAAATATTTGAAAAAATCATAAAATTTGCTCTAATTCTAATCCGTCTCGTAATTTTAAAAAACAGTAAAAAAATTGTATATTTTGCGTAGATGACTATAAATTTATACCACTGTATAACTGAGAATAAATATAAAAATTATAATTGAACCAAATTTCCTAGTACCATCATTTTAGCCCATTTATCCTAGTTGATTGCAGCCCAATCCAACCAAAACCCTAATTCCATTGCCTCCTCTCTTTTTAAAACCCCCCTTTCTCTCTTCATTCTTCATCCCCTATATCCTCAACCCTCTCTCTCAATTGTTTTTCAACTTCTGTTTCTCAAGCCTAAATTTGGGGCAATGGTGAATTGTTCCGTTTCAAATTTCCAATTCGAGCTGGATCCAGATCAGTCAGCTCAATTCGCTTCTGGTTTGATTCGTTTTTTTTATTTACTTATTTCTGAAAATCTCTCTCTGTGTTTGAAACGTGAAGCTGCGGTCTATGATGATTTTAGTGGAATTCATTAATGATTATTCATTGATTACGAACACACTACTGCCTTCCTTCTGAGGCTTGCTTCTTCCAATTTGAATTCGATTTTATGGAAATTTATTTTATTTTATTGGTCAAGTGATGATTAGATGCATAGTTCAAATGATTAATCCCTGATTATAACACTCTTTAGTCTTTCGCTCCTATCTGATGGCCTCTGATCAATGTTTTGTTCAATTGATTTTAGTTTTATGATTCTCTTTTAACCTGTGGCCTGTGATTAGAATTATTTTATTGACAAGCATATGTCTGAATACCATGTGTAGACATTATAATCTTCTCAATGAGGCCACATTAGAAAGATTTATCTTTTATTGTCACTTTGTTGATATATTATTCCAAACCAATTTGAGTGGAAATTCAGGCAACCTCCTTCTGCCTTGAGAAAAGAATGGGAAGGAAGGTGTTTATCTGCTCATAGAAAGACCTTTTGCTCTTCAGACTTGCTGAGTTTTTCCTTGAAGCTGGTCTAGTAAGCTCAAGAACATTTCTTGTTTGTAAAAATTCCCTTATGTTGCCTAATTTTTGTTAATATTATTATGTGTGGCTTGAATCTTATGTGTATGTTATTATGAGAAGTGCCTTTATTGGCCCTTTTGTGATCAACCCTGATTATTATGTTTCATAATGTTAGTGAAAATCCAATCTTGTTTTAATCAAATCCCTATTTTTTTACATTAATGGTATCCTAAATCTTGATTCCTTCTGGCTTCGCTATCTGGTTGTAAAAAATCCCTTATGTTGCCTAATTTTTGTTTATATTAATTGGTGTGGCTTGAATCTTATGTGTAGATTATGATGACTGTTGCTTTAGTATTTCTGACACCTCTTGTATGAGAAGAGCCTTTATTGGCCCTTTTGTGAGCACACAAAGCATCTATCTACCCTGATTATCTTGTTTAATAATGTTAATGGAAATCAGTCTTGTTTTAAAAAGATCCAACCTTTTTTTGTTATTAATGGTTTCACAAATATTGATTCCTTTTGGCTTCGCTATCTGGTTGTTGGATTTAAACTTAGTATCCTGCCAACTCGTTCCCTAGAAGCAATAGTAGTTGTGTTGCTCTGTTTTCATCACTCCATCTTCTTCTTGTTTTGGTTGATGGAGATCAATTGGGCAGCTACATTTTCCTTAACTTTTAATCCATATATTTGAAATGAAATGGCGATGATGAACACTATTTACAGTTTCACAGACCTGTAATGATTGCGGATGTGATCGCTTTTATTGAACATCTAAGGGACTGAGCCATTTCTTACTCTATTCAAAATTTATGTAAATGTTTGTGCTTTACTCGGATTTTTATGCTGTCACACATGATACAGTGGTTATGTGGCGCTTGTTATAAGTGAAGCTATATAAATATGTTCTCCTCGCTATCCAGTGGTGCTTCTGATGGCTCATTTGGACGTTGGTGAACTACATACTTTGTCTCTTCATTCTGTCTATCTTCTCTTTATTATCGTCTTTAATTTTGTAGAATTTTGGACTATGATGAATTGTGATTGGTCTCGTTCGTCGTAATGGCATATTGTTGTGCCTTGCCGACCATACTGATATATCACCACCCATAAACCGAGTCCTTTCAATTCAAAATTTTCTATTTTGGTATTTGTATCTGATTTATGGTAAATTTCTTATCATATTTTTGAAACTTGAAGCTGCAGTCTATGATGATTTTAGTGGAATTCATTAATGATTATCATTGATTACGAACACACTACTGCCTTCCTTCTGAGGCTTGCTTCTTTCAATTTGAATTCAATTTTGTTGGCTATTGGATCAGTTTTTTGGAAATTTATTTTATTTTATTGGTCAAGTGATGATTAAATGCATAGTTCAAATGACTTATCCCTGATTATAATAATCTTTAGTCTTTCGCTCCTATCTGATGGCCTTTGATCAATGTTTTCTTAAATTATTTTTATTGTTGTAATTTTCTTTGTGGCCTATGATTAAAATTCATTTATTGACAAGCATATGTCTGAATATCATGTGTAGACATTCTAATCTTCTCAATGAGGCCACATTTATTGTTTTCAATTCCTGATTTTGTCATAGAAAGATTTATCTTTTAAATTATTTTGAGTGGAAATTCAGGCAACCTCCTTCTGTCTTGAGAAAAGAATGGGAAGGAAGGTGTTTATCTGCTCATAAAAAGACCATTTGCTCTTCAGACTTGCTGAGTTTTTCCTTGAAGCTGGTCTAGTAAGCTCAAGAACATTTCTTGTCTTATCAAATTCATCGCTTTTTATAATTTTTGCTAATATATTAGTTGTGGATTGTGTCTTGTAGTATATGATAGCTGTTGATTTAGTATTTCTGACACCTCTTGTATGAGAAGTGCAATTAGTTGCCCTTCTGAGACACATAAAGCATCTATCTTTTTTAATAATGTTATGGAAAATACAATCTTTTTAAAACAAATCTCTATTTCTTTTATATTAATGGTATATTAAATGTTGGTTCCTTTTTGCTTCGCTATCTGGTTGTGGGATTTATTCTTAGTATCCTATCAACTCGTTCCCTAGAAGCAATAGTAGTTGTGTTGCTCTGTTTTCATCAATCCGTCTTCTTGTTTTGCTTGTTGTTGGTTATCAATGGGGCAGCTACATTTTCCATTCATTTTTAATTCATATTGTTAGTATTTTAATGGCGATGATGAACACTTTTTACAGTTTCACAGACCTGTAATGATTGCGGATGTGATCGCTTTTATTGAACATCTAAGGGACTGAGCCATTTCTAAAACTTTCCAAATTTTTAAAATTTTTGTGCTTTACTTTGATTTTTTATGTTGTCACAGATGAAATAATATAATGTGGCATTTGTTATAAGTGAAGCTATATAAATATGTTCTCCTCGCTATCCGGTGGTGCTTCTGTTAGCTCATTTGGACGTTGGTGAACTACATTTTTTGTCCCTCTTCTTCTTATCTGTTTTCATAGAAATATTTTTGGGCAATGATGAATTGTGATTGGTCTCGTTCGTCGTAATGGCATGTTGCTATGCCTTGCCGACCATACTGATATATCACCACCCATAAACTGAGTCCTTTCATCGATTCTCTGGTATTCGGATCTTTTTTTCTGGTAAATTTTCTTCGGTCAAGTGATGATTAGATGCATAGTTCAAATGACTAAATCTATGATTATACATTCTTTAGTCTTTCGCTCCTATCTGATGACCTTTGATCCATAATTGTGTTGTGTTGCTTTGTGTTCATCACTCTGTCTTCTTGTCTATAGGTTGTGGTTGGAGATCAATGCGACAACTACAATTTTTTCGTGTTAATTTATATACGCAGATGAAATGGCGATGATGAACACTTGTTTACAGTTTCACAGACCTGTAATGATTGCGGATATGATCGCTTCTATTGAACATCTAAGGGACTGAGCCATTTCCTATTGAACATCTATTGAACACTCTTTTACAGGTTTAATATTTTCATGCCTGTTTATAATTCTTGGTTGTTTGTTGGATGTCTTTCTAGGAGAAGTAGATGGCAGCAGTGTAGTGCAATATGAAGGAGGATATTGTGAAGGACTGTATTTTACAAATTTATTTGAATATGAAAAATAATGTTATAGTATATGTAGATTTGGATCCTTTTTTAATTCTGGATTGAAGATTGTTGTCAATAATTAGTTTCAAGATTAATGTCAGCTATAGCCATCACTTGCATACTGCTATGATTCTAAATATTTTGCAACATGGAATTGTATAACTAAATTAATCAACACGTGAATAATTTTTTTAAGTACCAAAAATATTAATAGAAACATAGAAACGGAAATTATTTAAAATTTCGAAACACTTTAACAGGTGTAATGGACTTATGAAAATAATTCAACATAGCATCTTCTTTCATTTGCAATACCCTTGATTAAGTACTACTACTATGTAATCCCTTGTCTGGCTAAGATGACATATTTCTTCCGTGGTACGAGATTTTAGGTGTTATTGGTCTAAGTGTTTAATTTGAGAGAGAAAAAATGGATATAATTATTAAAGTAGAGAGATAAAGACAGATTGGTATTTTAATAGGGGTGAGAAAAGTGGTTGAGTGTATTAATTGGAGAGATAAAGTTTCTAAAAAGGGAAATGTGTTATCTTAGTTGAGACTAGCTAAAAAGGAAAATGTGTCATCTTAAACGGGACTGCGGGAGTAATAAAAATCAAAACACCAGTAAGTCCAAAATTGATAACCGAAACAAAAATGTCAAAACAAAGCAATTAAGAGTAAATACATTCCAATAATAGGAGAAACATTACAATCAAGAGAAATAACAAAAATCACTATACAACAAAACCCTAAAATGAGTGAACACATATTATCCATCACCAAGGATTTGAGGGAAGCAAAATTAGGACTATAAATAAATATGTTGTCGCAACTGTTCTATTCTTTATTGATCTCTTGACTAGTTTTAGCCAAATTCGTGTAGTAAAATTGTCGAGCGAATTTATCCAATGCGAGTAAGATCCTGCCGTCTTCGAATGATAAAATGGGATAAAACTTACTAGAATCGCTCCTATATAGCGGTGTCTTGATAACATAATCCTTAGTCCAAGATTTGTCATTGTCATACTCCTTGATGCACCATATTTCAATCT
Organism: Salvia hispanica; assembly: GCF_029641045.1. NCBI lineage: Eukaryota > Viridiplantae > Streptophyta > Magnoliopsida > Lamiales > Lamiaceae > Salvia > Salvia hispanica. The sequence continues at coordinate 1,246,993 of NC_142695.1, read as the reverse complement.
CATCTGCATCTTCGGTGAAGAATAAGTGACCCCCCAAAATAGATATAGTACAAGACGTAGAAGCCATCCCATCTGGACAAGAAAAAGAAGTAAATAGCTCTGATTTAAGATCAATGCAAGTAACCCTAAGATTATGCTGTATAGGAAGGTTAATTTTATAGTCATGTACAAGCCAATGAAGATTCTCATTCACAAGAACGGCCTCGATTTGCGTATCATAACTAGCCTCGAGTTGCATATCATCCTCTAATTGGGTTCTGATTGGGATGCTCTTCAACTGCCCCGTGCCTACAATGTATACTTGATACAAATGTTTATATTCATTAGAGCATCCGCAGCGGTCGTCCTTGCCGCTGGCAAGGCGACCGCTACTCGCTGTTGCACGTTGTCCGTCCGTGCCGTGGCGAGCTGCGATTGGCCACCGGCTTAGCCGTTCAAATTTTCATTTTTTTTTTAATTTCAAAATTTAATATAAAAAATTGTTTTTAAAATAAAAAAATATTTCCCCACTTCCCAATAAATTATATCCATTATTTTGCTGGCCCAGTTTATATAAGACAAAACAATTCAACAAAATCGAACGATTCCCTTTCAATCTTCCCAAGCAAGCAAGCATCTCTATAGATCTATACATTGTCTCATTTTGTATATATTTCGTGTAACTAGTTACATACTACTTAAACAAGTTTTTCTTTCAATGATGAAAATAAGGCATAACTCAACATGAATTCCAATCATACATGTAATGTCTTGACAAACCAAAAAAAAAATTCAATATAACACATCCACCACTAATCACAATTCCTACCCAAAAATATATGAGAGCATCCAATCATTCACCACTCAAAACTGATCAAATCAAAGATAGAGATACATATACAGATAAACGCTTCAAAAAAGAATATTCAAAACTAAAAGGGAAGAATTAGATTCTATCAATACTTTATGTAGTTGGATTTTACAACCAAACCATGGTTTCATAGATATTTGTCACCAAACCCAGAATTACGACATAAATTAATCCATTTCACAAATAATCTGACTTGAGATACAAAATCTCCTCCAAAAATTCCCTTTTCACACACGATGGCGGCGACGACAGCACCACCAGTCTTCATCCCCGCCGCCACCCTCCACTCCCTCATCAGCCACAAATCCCTAATCGGCCACCTGAAATCCACCCTCCCGTCGCTCTCGGCCGCCATCCAGTCCCCCCTCCGCCACGCCCACCAGATCACCCCCGATTCATCCTTCCTCCTCATGCCCTCCTGGTCCACCTCCCCGCTCCTCCCTTACATCGGCACCAAGCTCGTCACACACATCCCCGGCAACTCCGCCCGAAGCCTGCCCGGAGTCCACGCGATCTTCGTCCTCTTCCACTCCCTCACCGGCCAGCCGCTCGCCTCCATGGACGCCACCGCCCTCACCCTCTACCGCACCGCCTGCGTCTCCGCCCTCGCCTCGTCGTACCTATCGAGAGAGGGCGCCGAGGTTCTCGTCATGGTCGGCGCCGGAACCCTAGCTCCGCACCTAATCAAGGCTCACTTAACCGTCCGATCCAAGTTGAAGAGAGTGATCGTGTGGAATCGAAGCGCTGAAAAGGCGAGAGATCTGGTGGATCGGTTGAAGGAGGAGCGCGACTCGGAAGGGGTGTGTTTCGAGGCGAGTGAGTGTCTATCTGCGGCGCTGGCGGTGGGCGATGTGATAAGCTGCGCGACGAATGCGGAGGTGGCGCTGGTGAAGGGGGCGGAGATGAAGGCCGGGGCGCATCTGGACCTGGTGGGGTCGTTCAAGCCGGAGATGAGGGAGTGCGACGAGGAGGCGGTGAGGAGGGGGAGAGTGTTCGTGGATAATGAGATGGCGGCGGTGGAGGCAGGGGAATTGGTTATGATGAAGGATGAGATTGTGGGGGGATTGGTGGAGCTGATCAAGGGGGAGAAAGTGGGACGGATGAGTGAGGATGAGATTACTGTGTTTAAATCCGTTGGGTCTGCTGTTGTGGATTTGCTAAGTGCGCAGATGGTTTATGAAAATTATTTGGCTAGTTCAAGGCAGAGTAGCAATTGATGTTTTATTGAGCTTCAAATGTAATGTACTGTAATACTACTGTGAAATAAGGCTGAGATTATGCTGTACTTTATTTATTTATTTATATACACGCATCACTTTGTCGATTAAATGTTCTTGTTTTGATTGTTTTTATTTATATGGCCATCGACTTCGAATGTCGATCATGATCTATTATGTAAATAACCATGCAGTTAATGGCTTAGAGCCTAAGACCTATTATCGATATTTAAAATTTTGATCAGGTAACTACTTCAAGATGTAAGAGTATTAAAGTAATATCGTTACAAATTTGGTTGATAAAACTGAATAACCGATATAAGAAAAGTGAGATGGTTAGTGGCCCAAGTAGCAATTGAATTGGACTTTCCTTAATATTATAGCCTAACATCCTATTCTAATTGTTCGACTGAAACCCATATGTTGTGAGCCCATCGAGTCCAATTTCTATAACTAGAGATTATATTCTCTTCGTCAATGGTTTAACCTGACTGAGCGAGCATCGATCGATTCAATCAAGTAATCAAAGCCAAGGAAAATAGGAAGCGCCGCAAAAATGTTTCTTCGGCGGGTAGCCCGGCCGCTGATAATGACAACAAAAGTGAAGGAGACGACGAAGATTGTCGGGCTCGATGTCGTCCCGAACGCGCGTGAGGTGCTGATCGGGCTCTACTCCAAAACCCTAGAGGAGATCAAGGCGGTGCCGGAAGATGAGGGGTACCGCAAGGCCGTCGAGACCTTCACACGCCACCGACTCAAGGTATGTAAGTAGGAGGAAGATTGGGAAACCATCAAGAACAAGCTCGGCTGTGGACAGGTGGTGGAGCTGATTGAAGAAGCTCAATACGAACTCACGCTTATTGGTCGGATGATTGGTGAGATTCGGAAATTTATCTTTGGATCAGTTTGAGGAATTTCCTTTTCCAGCGGCCTTGACAGTTCACACTTTTTTCAATTGGGGTGATTGTATTTTTATTTGTCTGGAACTGACGAAAAATTGTTTGCTACATTTTGGATCATACTTTCCTGCACACGGGAAATTGGAAAGAAATAGCAAATCAGTACAAAACCTAATTCATTCACATTTATGTTCAGGTTAAAATTGAGTATAGATCTGAACCATTTTTGTCGATTTGCCAAGTATTAGAACTATTTGTGTGCATACTATTCTGTATCCGATCATTGTATTTGACTTAATTCAACAAATGAATGTTTATTCCTTGACAAAGGGTGAGATGCTTGGAAATTCATTAATTGCAGGATTGTAAGTTTGTATTTCACCCGAGTTAACGAAAATTTGAGTGCTTTTTATTTTATGTAATTTTGTTAGATTTTTTATTCTGTTGGACCGAATAGGCATAGATCTCAGATGCACGATTTATGTCACCATATGGTCCTCTGAATTGTCAATGATTATAAGCAAAGAATTAAAAAAGGAAATGCGAATGTACATAAATAAGTTGAGCAAATTTACAGAAATGGTGTAAACATTCATCTCTTGACACTTTCGAAAACTATACTAGAGTAGTTATATACTCCGTAAATTAGAATGTACTACTCCCTCCGTTCCACAAAAGATGTCTCACTTTCCTTTTTAATTTGTCTCACAAACGATGTCACATTTCCCTTTTTGGAAAAAGTTCTCTCTCACATTAATATAAAAATTATATTTTCTCTCTCCATTTAACACACAAAACAAAACCTCCTAAAATCCCGTGACGTCCCACAAGTGTGACATCTTTTGTGGGACGGAGGGAGTAGTATTTTCTGCCTATGTAAACTGCTATAATCTCCGGCATATCTGATGTGACGTCCAAACAAATGATCCTGCTTTAGTTGTTTGCAAGGTCATCAAACCTCACAAAGGGATTTTTGTGTGTTAAAACATATTTCAATAAGTAGTTCACGTGGTGTTTAGTCAATATGTGAACCTTGAATAGCTACAAATCCTCCGCTCTATAAATCATAACCCTAGATTGACCTTCTTTAGTTGCTTTACACATAATATTTTTTTTCAGTATATTGTTTGTTTGTTCTCATATTTGTTTTTATCAAGTACTTTCATTGTAATTTTGAAATCACTCTTTTGTCTAAATGAAGAGGTTTTAGGTTAGGTCATGTATGAAGGTTGTTCACGCACATCAGAAGAATTAGAGTTCTAGAACTGGAGAATGGTTTTTATGATGGTTGGTCTGATTTTAAGGATAATGTGTTGAGGATATAAGTGTATATGGAGAAGTTTTAAGGAGAATATATTTTGAGGGTACGAGGTACAATATTTTCCATAAATATCAAATTAATTCAAAGTAGTGAGTTTTAACTTTTAAGTGATATTTTTTATTTTCACACAAAGATATACTAAGGATTTGAAGTTTTGAATCGCAATGAGCAAGCAGTTCTTGCACAAACAATTTATTCATTCTATGTTGACCGACTCAATAACTTTTCAAGCGAACCAATTCTTCTTTTGGCTGCAGAGTGTAACCCATGGGATGTTCCTGAAGATTACGAATGTGAATTCATCGAGAATGATGCCCCAATTCCGAAGCATGTCCCCTTGCATCGACCTGGCCCCCTCCCTGAGGAGTTCTACAAGACTCTGGCAGCTATTAACACTGGATCTTTGAAGGATGTTCTTCCAAGCTCTAAAGAGGAAAACCCAACATTTTCATCTAGAAAAACACCAGCAAAGTAGTTTGCATTGGTGCTTGATTGGTTATTTGTCAAGCACCTTCAAATGTAAATTTAGTATGAAGTGTGATATTTAACCGCAATATATTGACGTGGATTCAATTCTATAAAAAAAATGGCAAAGAGACGACCTTGTGCATACACGGTCTTGCCAAGGAGTAGTATGGATTCTAAACGCAACCCACTATTTCCGTTTAAGCTTCCCTTTTCATCCGATGGCGGTGACAATGAACCTATATCAAATCACCGTCGCAGCACCACCAGTCTTCATCCCCCCCACCACCGTCTACTCCCTCATCAGTCACAAATCCCTAATCGGCCACCTAAAATCCTGCATCCCGCCGCTCTCGGCCGCCATCCAATCCCCCCTCCGCCATGCCCACCAAATCACCCCCGATTCATCCTTCATCCTCATGCCCTCCTCCCCGCTCCTCCCTTAAATCGGCACCAAGCTCGTCACTCACAACCCCAACAACTCCTCCCAAAACTTGCCCAGAGTCCACGCAATTTTCGTCCTCTTCCACTCCCTCACCGGCCAGCCGCTCGCCTCCATGGACGCCACCGCCCTCACCCTCTGCTGCACCGCCTGCATCTCCGCCCTCGCCTCGTCATATCTATCGAGAGAGGACGCCGAGATTCTCGTCATGGTCGGCGCCGGAACCCTAGCTCCGCACCTAATCAAGGCTCATTTAACCGTCCGATCCAAGTTGAAGAGAGTGATCGTGTGGAATCGAAGCGCTGAAAAGGCGAGAGATCTGGTGGATCGGTTGAAGGAGGAGCGCGACTCGGAAGGGGTGTGTTTCGAGGCGAGTGAGTGTCTATCTGCGGCGCTGGCGGTGGGCGATGTGATAAGCTGCGCGACGAATGCGGAGGTGGCGCTGGTGAAGGGGGCGGAGATGAAGGCCGGGGCGCATCTGGACCTGGTGGGGTCGTTCAAGCCGGAGATGAGGGAGTGCGACGAGGAGGCGGTGAGGAGGGGGAGAGTGTTCGTGGATAATGAGATGGCGGCGGTGGAGGCAGGGGAATTGGTTATGATGAAGGATGAGATTGTGGGGGGATTGGTGGAGCTGATCAAGGGGGAGAAAGTGGGACGGATGAGTGAGGATGAGATTACTGTGTTTAAATCCGTTGGGTCTGCTGTTGTGGATTTGCTAAGTGCGCAGATGGTTTATGAAAATTATTTGGCTAGTTCAAGGCAGAGTAGCAATTGATGTTTTATTGAGCTTCAAATGTAATGTACTGTAATACTACTGTGAAATAAGGCTGAGATTATGCTGTACTTTATTTATTTATTTATATACACGCATCACTTTGTCGATTAAATGTTCTTGTTTTGATTGTTTTTATTTATATGGCCATCGACTTCGAATGTCGATCATGATCTATTATGTAAATAACCATGCAGTTAATGGCTTAGAGCCTTAGACCTATTATCGATATTTAAAATTTTGATCAGGTAGCTACTTCAAGATGTCAGAGTATTAAAGTAATATCGTTACATATTTGGTTGATAAAACTGAATAACCGATATAAGAAAAGTGAGGTGGTTAGTGGCCCAAGTAGCAATTGAATTGGACTTTCCTTAATATTATAGCCTAACAGCCTATTCTAATTGTTCAACTGAAACCCATATGCTGTGAGCCCATCGAGCCCAATTTCTATAACTAGAGATTATATTTTCTTCGTCAATGGTTTAACCTGACTGACTGAGCGAGCATCGATCGATTCAATCAAGTAATCAAAGCCAGGGAAAAAAGGAAGCGCCGCAAAAATGTTTCTTCGGCGGGTAGCCCGGCCGCTGATGATGATGATGAAAGTGAAGGAGACGACGAAGATTGTCGGCCTCGAGTCGTCCCAAACGCGCGTGAGGTGCTGATCGGGCTCTACTCCAAAACCCTAGAGGAGATCAAGGCGGTGCCGGAAGATGAGGCGTACCGCAAGGCCGTCGAGACCTTCACACGCCACCGACTCAAGGTATGTAAGTAGGAGGAAGATTGGGAAACCATCGAGAACAAGCTCGTCTGTGGACAGGTGGTGGAGCTGATTGAAGAAGCTCAATACGAACTCACGCTTATTGGTCGCATGATTGGTGAGATTCGGAAATTTATCTTTGGATCAGTTTGAGGAATTTCCTTTTCCAGCGGCCTTGACAGTTCACACTTTTTTCAATTGGGGTGATTGTATTTTTATTTGTTTGGAACTGACGAAAAATTGTTTGCTACATTTTGGATCATACTTTCCTGCACACGGGAAATTGGAAAGAAATAGCAAATCAGTACAAAACCTAATTCATTCACATTTATGTTCAGGTTAAAATTGAGTATAGATCTGAACCATTTTTGTCGATTTGCCAAGTATTAGAACTATTTGTGTGCATACTATTCTGTATCCGATCATTGTATTTGACTTAATTCAACAAATGAATGTTTATTCCTTGACAAAGGGTGAGATGCTTGGAAATTCATTAATTGCAGGATTGTAAGTTTGTATTTCACCCGAGTTAACGAAAATTTGAGTGCTTTTTATTTTATGTAATTTTGTTAGATTTTTTATTCTGTTGGACCGAATAGGCATAGATCTCAAATGCACGATTTATGTCACCATATGGTCCTCTGAATTGTCAATGATTATAAGCAAAGAATTAAAAAAGGAAATGCGAATGTACATAAATAAGTTGAGCAAATTTACAGAAATGGTGTAAACATTCATCTCTTGACACTTTCGAAAACTATACTAGAGTAGTTATATACTCCGTAAATTAGAATGTACTACTCCCTCCGTTCCACAAAAGATGTCTCACTTTCCTTTTTAATTTGTCCCACAAACGATGTCACATTTCCCTTTTTGGAAAAAGTTCTCTCTCACATTAATATAAAAATTATATTTTCTCTCTCCATTTAACACACAAAACAAAACCTCCTAAAATCCCGTGACGTCCCACAAGTGTGACATCTTTTGTGGGACGGAGGGAGTAGTATTTTCTTCCTATGTAAACTGCTATAATCTCCAGCATATCTGATGTGACGTCCAAACAAATGATCCTGCTTTAGTTGTTTGCAAGGTCATCAAACCTCACAAAGGGATTTTTGTGTGTTAAAACATATTTCAATAAGTAGTTCACGTGGTGTTTAGTCAATATGTGAACCTTGAATAGCTACAAATCCTCCGCTCTATAAATCATAACCCTAGATTGACCTTCTTTAGTTGCTTTACACATAATATTTTTTTTCAGTATATTGTTTGTTTGTTCTCATATTTGTTTTTATCAAGTACTTTCATTGTAATTTTGAAATCACTCTTTTGTCTAAATGAAGAGGTTTTAGGTTAGGTCATGTATGAAGGTTGTTCACGCACATCAGAAGAATTAGAGTTCTAGAACTGGAGAATGGTTTTTCTGATGGTTGGTCTGATTTTAAGGATAATGTGTTGAGGATATAAGTGTATATGGAGAAGTTTTAAGGAGAATATATTTTGAGGGTACGAGGCACAATATTTTCCATAAATATCAAATTAATTCAAAGTAGTGAGTTTTAACTTTTAAGTGATATTTTTTATTTTCACACAAAGATATACTAAGGATTTGAAGTTTTGAATCGCAATGAGCAAGCAGTTCTTGCACAAACAATTTATTCATTCTATGTTGACCGACTCAATAACTTTTCAAGCGAATCAATTCTTCTATTGGCTGCAGAGTGGAACCCATGGGATGTTCCTGAAGATTACGAATGTGAAGTCATCGAGAATGATGCCCCAATTCCGAAGCATGTCCCCTTGCATTGACCTGGCCCCCTCCCTAGGAGTTCTACAAGACTATGGCAGCTATTGACACTGGATCTTTGAAGGATGTTCTTCCAAGCTCTAAAGAGGAAAACCCAGCATTTTCATCGGGCAAAACACCAGCAAAGTAGTTTGCTTTGGTGCTTGATTGGTTATTTGTCAAGCACCTTCAAATGTAAATTTAGTATGAAGTGTGATATTTAACCGCAATATATTGATGTGGATTCAATTCTATAAAAAAAATGGCAAAGAGACGACCTTGTGCACATACGGTCTTGCCAAGGAGTAGTATGGATTCTAAACGCAACCCACTATTTCCGTTTAAGCTTCCCTTTTCATCCGATGGAGGACTCCGAATGCGCACTCCACATCTTTCCGAGTCGCCTCTTGCTTGTTTGCAAACAACTTCCTCCTATCCGTGTTATCGGACAAGTGATGGTCTTCACGAACACGGGCCATCGAGGGTATATCCCGTCTGTCAGATAGTACCCCATACTATACTGACAGTGGTTGGCGTGAACTCTACGTTCGGCGCTCACCCGACACACAAGTCGTTAAACAATGGAGACTCGTTCAACACATTAAGGTCGTTGTTCGACCCAGCGACACCAAAGTAGGCATGACAGATCCACAACCGTTGGTCGGCAACAGCCTCCAACACAATCGTTGGATGTGTGCCCTTGTGTCCGCTAGTGTATGCTCCTTTCCAAGCCATTGGACAATTATTCCACTATCAGTGCATAAAGTCGATGCTGCCCAGCATCCTCGGGAAGCCGTGGATCTCCCCGTGCATGCGCACCAATCTATAAACATCGTCGGTCGTTGGCTTTCTCAAGTATGTGTCCTTGAATGCTTCGGCCACTGCCCGACAGAATCTTGCTAGGCAATCACGTCCAGTTTGCTTGCTCACATGGATGTACTCACCAAACATATATGCAGTTGTTCCGTAAGCTAGTTGGCGTAGGGCGGACGTGCATTTCTATAAAGTCGATATACTTTGCCGGCCCACAGCATCGGTGGTTAGGCAGAAATACGAGTCACGAGCTATAATTGCGTTGACAATGCGCAGGAACAAAGGTCTCCGCATCCGAAACCCGACGACGGAACATCTGATATCTCCATCAAGGATCTACAGAGAAAAAATCTGTGAAAAGCCGCAAACCAGCTTGTTCACGGTCTCATATACATCCGAGTACGTGGTACTCGAACGTGTTGCTCGTTCCACGCTTGAATAGCAGCTTAATAGCGTTCCACCTCGTTGTTGATCTCTTATTGGATTGCAGACATCGCCGCCTCTAACATTCGGGCCATTTGAGCTTCGATTGCTCGTTGACCTTCACGGCGAGGAGGCATTTTTCGAATTTTATAGTGTGAGAGGGAGAGAAATCAAGTTGAATAAAAATGAAAATGGATGGAGTGGTATTTATAGATAAATTTTTGAATTAAAAAAAAAATTGAAGTTGAGTCCCGGTCTAGCCCGAACCCCAGATAACGCCGAGTCGGGCCGTATCGCGGCACGTCCCATGCCGTGTAACGCCGAGCCAGGCCGAACCGGACCCCGGGAACGGCCCAGGGACGCAACTGTGTCACAAGGACCAGCCCAGGCCGTGCCTCTCCTCCATTTAACCCCGTCCCCGGGCCAATACTCGCGATTTGCGGCCCGGCCTACCGCGTTGGGGATGCTCTAAGGATTATGTTATGAAGAGAGAACAACCTATGGTCACATTTGATAATACATTTGATGATATTCATATCAAAATTAAAATTTATTATGCTTCAGGGGTTTTTGTGGGTGACAATCATTTGAAGGAGGTCCTCCATGATTATATTTCATAACTCAAATTACATGATATGTTTTATCCTGTTGAAGCATTCGAAGATGGCGGGATCTTACTCGCTTTGCAGCTGTCTGCTCGACTATTTTATTTCTCGAACGAGACTAAAGCTATTCGAGAGATCAAGAAAGAGAGTAACTATACTGATTCAAACTTAATTCTTCATAGTCCGTATTGTTTCACTCAAATCCTTAGTGATGGAAAATACGAGGGTTGAGTCGTTTTAATTATGGTTTTATTATGATTATATTAGCTTGATTGATATTTATGTTGTTTATTTTCGTAAGTCTAATATTTATATCTTTGCTTTGTAATAGATTACCTATTATTATATTATATGATGTGTTAATCGTTTATAAATCCCAAAGAGAAGTAGAAATTGAGATGAAATCTACTTATTATTTCAACCCAATTTTATTTAGTGAGCCCAAAGCAAAAATTAGAAGGAGGCCCAAAGCTATCATCTCCCTTCACTATTTTTCCCCAAATCAAAAAAAATCCCCAAATTGTTTCTCAGCGAGCATCGATCGATCTGACCTAGCAATCAAAGCCAGGGGAATAGAGGCGAAAATGTTTCTCCGGCGGGTAGCCCGGCCGCTGATGATGATGGCGAAAGTGAAGGAGACGACAGGGATCGTCGGCCTCGACGTCGTCCCGAACGCGCGTGAGGTGCTCATCGGCCTCTACTCCAAAACCCTAGAGGAGATCAAGGCGGTGCCGGAAGATGAGGGCTACCGCAAGGCCGTCGAGACCTTCACGCGCCACCGCCTCAAGGTGTGTCAGGAGGAGGAGGATTGGGAAACCATCGAGAACAAGCTCGGCTGTGGACAGGTGGAGGAGCTCATTGAAGAAGCTCAGGACGAGCTCACGCTCATTGGTCGCATGATTGGTGAGAATCGCAAATTCATTTGCATCAATTTGAAGAATTTGACGAAAAATTGTTTGCTGCATTTTCAATCTAACTTTCCTGCACACTGAAATTGGAAAGAAATAGCAAATCAGTACAAAACCTAATTCCAAGCTAGAATTCTGTTTAGATCTGAACCATTTTTGTCGATTTGTCAAGTATAGGAACAATCAGTGTGCATACTATTCTGCATCCAAGCATTGTCCTAGACTTAATTCAACATTTATTCAACAAATTTAGGGGTGAAGAAAGGGTGAGATGGTTGGAAATTGCAGATAAATAAGCATGTACGTTTTTGTTTTGCAAGTTACATAATAGGCATATTTTCAATCAATTGTAAGACTTTTTAGAGAGATGACAATTATTGTTTTAAATGAGCATAGGAGAAGATTTTTGTTGGAGCAATTAATTTCAATGCTCATCTTCTTCGAAATGGTATTAGATGCGCACCTTATATCACCATTTCGTCTCCTGAATTATCAATGATTACAAGCAAAGGATTTCTAAGGGAAATGTGAATGTACACTAGAGTAGTTATATAAAAAATTATGAATGTAGAGAATATTTTCTGCCCATGTAAGCTGCTATGATCCCTAGCATATCTGACGTGACGTCCAGTCGTCCACACAAGTGATACTGGGCTACTGATTTAGTTGTTTGCAAAGGGTTTTTGTGTGTGAAACATATATCAATAAGTAGTTCACCTGCTATTTAGTCAATGCTTGAACCTTGAATAGCTATGAATCCTCCACTCTATATATCACCTTTAGTTGCTTCACACTTAATATTTGTTTCAGTTTATTGTTTTTGTGTTCTCATATCTGTTTTTATCAAGCATTGTGATTTGAAGTCACTCTTTTGTTTGAATGGAGGAGTTTTAGGTTATGGCATGTACGAAGGTTTTTTGAATAATTGGTTTGATTTTAAGAGTAATGTATGAGGATAGAAGTATATAACGAGAACGTTTAAGGGGAATATCTTTTGAGTGTATGGTAGACAACATTTTACCATGTATGTTAAATTAAGTCTAAATAATTTTTTCATTCTATGTTGACTGATTCAGTAACTTTTCAAGTTAACAAATTGTTTTATTGGGTGCAGAGTGGAACCCATGGGATGTACCTGAAGATTATGAATGTGAAGTCATAGAGAATGATGCTCCAGTTCCGAAGCATGTCCCCTTGCATCGACCTGGCCCTCTTCCCGAGGAGTTTTACAAGACGCTGGCAGCTATTGACACTGGGTCTTTGAAGGATGTTCTTCCAGGCTCTAAAGAGGAAACCCCAGCAGTTTCATCGGGTGAAACACCAGCAAAGTAGTTTGCTTTGGTGCTTGATTGGTTATTTGTCAAGCACCTTCAACTGCTAGAGGTTGATTTAAGCTCTCTCATGACATTTCGTTTTCCATCTTGATATTGTTGTGATCGTGTTGACGAAAGCTCCATTTTATTTAGTTAATAAACTAGATGGGCTTCTCCATCAAACTCATTTGTCATGTCTCTCTTATAAGCAACTGATACAGGATCCTTGTATTTTGTCAAGATGCAGTGATTTTAAGTAAAAATTAGATGATGGTTGCTTGCTTTCTTTCTTTGGTTTGTTAATCTGGCTAAAATAAGTTTTAAAACATGGACAACATTATTCTTTATTGCTGAAATGTAGACATGGCAAGAATACTGGGAGTCATTACATTAGTATTGCCATGAACTTGTAAGAACCTGGCTCCTGCTAAACTCATGTCGTACACTGAAATCATGCATCAACACGTTCCTTGAAATAACTGGCTGGCGTACCTCCATGAAAGCTCACTCAGCTTCAAGCACACACCATAATAGTACCAATGGAATTCATGAATAACAAAGAACATGTAATTAAAAAAAAATCAACTTTTAGCAAATTTAAACAAGACAATCTTAGTACTACTACATGTGTCAGTGTGTGGTAAAATATGCACTCTCAAAAAAATCTAGGTAGTTTGAAAATGATGTGACATGATTATGTTAAAATTTCAATTGGATTTACTATATACACTACCTATTCCTCTTCCAAAAGATAATTACTTCCTACTCACAAATAAAGCGCATATTAAATAAAAATTATTTCAGAAGTATAGTTAATTTTAGACCATAATATTCCTTTACCTTCCTATTATCTTAAAATTTTCAATATATAAGTAAGGAGTAGGTATAAACAATGAATCATTAACCATAGATTTGATTAACAGTGCATCTAAATCTTCAGTCTCCACTTCAATTTCAAGTCTTCACCTTTCCTTCTTATTCCCTCGCTGTGATCGAGTTCTCGAATCGGAGCATCAATGGCCAAAGAAGCGTTCATTGATGATCATTTTGAGCTGGCCGTTGACCTTTACTCTTCATCGACTGTGCTCAGGCTAATATCAAACTCCAGAACTTCACCGGTAAGCTTGTAATGCTGACGCAAACAAAGCAAGCATATCTAAAATTCTTAGTAACAATGTAACATATGGCCATGCATGGCATTATTTTTTGTGTTTTATTCACAATAAACTGTGAAATGCTGTCAAGTTTTACTAACTAAAAATAATGCTGGATTGCTTGGAATAATAGGCAAAATGCCTTAATTATTTGACATTGCTTCTTGATTATTCTCTGTTGGATTAAACATTATACTTTTTAAAATATACAGTATGACTGCAACATTTAGTTTCTTACGACATATTTTGTGTCTGGTTTTCTGATTCAGAATTTTTTTTATTAAATTTCTAGAATGTTTGGCGATTAAATTTGGGTGCATATCATGTTCGTATAACTATTTGCATGTGCCTTAAATATAGTTATGCAATATGGTGTTGTGATTGAATGGTTCTTTATGTGCCATGTATGTAAAATGCATCGTTTTTTCGTAGACTTTGATTTTGTTCTTCATGTAGATGTAATTTTCTTTTCATTTCAGAGGAAGCTCAAGAACTGCCTACACAACTGGCTGGAAAACCTTCAACAGGTCAGTATGAGTGGTAGATTTGTTGCTGATTTGATGAAGCTCATTTGAATTGGTTAATTTCTTTGCGCGATAAAAATATATATGAAATTATGAATCATTTGTCTGTTAGATTCCTTGACAGCCATCAGATGCGTTAGTCATATTCATTGCAGAGCTTCTATGATTTATTAGTGTATCTTGGATCAAAATCTCCTGTTCGTGGTGTTTGATTGCTAATAAATTCTTCTAATTACAACTTTCATCAATCATAATTTTTTTCTTTCTATATTACTCAGGGGTGCAAATTCTTTTAGTCTGATTCTTTTCTATACTTAGGTCAATACATAATGCTTTTCTGAGCCCTCTTTCTTACTTCAATTCTATGATTATCTCTCAATGAAAAGCATAAAGTTATTGAAATTTTCTACTTTCTATGTGTGCTCCGTTAATGCTACTATTCTGTGTTAAAATCACCATACCCTTTGATAAACAGATAGTTCCTTCAAAGACTAAATATGAAGTCATGTCTACGAAAATTGAATTTAGGAGGGACGTTGCTGTAGTCCAGAAAGTGATTCCAAATCGAGCCAATTTCTTCATTACACGATACTGGCATGATATACACTGACTTTTTTGGTATAACAGGCAATGTAGATTCGAAGCCAAGTGCTCCTGATGGCATGGAGCTGAAGAAATATTTTTGATTATTTGTCCAAGTTGCATTTGTTGTGAAGTAGTCCTTATATTATTCCTTATTAGTGAGCTTAGTAATTCCTCCAATAGTGCAAGAGAATTAACATCATTATAGGAAATTAATGTCGACATTCCAACCCCATGTGGATCCATAATAATCGTAAGCATATATATGTGATAAAAGTGGAAAATTCTACTTATTTCATTTGGTTGAGTTTGGGTCATTAATACTAAGGAAGAACACATGTAACAATTCATCATAGCCTTTAATTATTCATAGGATTCACTATATCATTTTTCTTTATATTAATTTTTTAAGAGTATCAGCAGTGGCTAGGCTTTTTTTTATTCCTGGTTGTTTGGTGATCACGTATGGAATGCATTGCGCAAGCATTGGTGTTGGCGTGTTGCATGTAAAAGAATACTATAACATCAAGTGAAATTTTCACCCTAGAAAAAAATACTCCCTCCGTCCCATTAAATATGCAACATTTGATTTTCGGCACGGGATTTTATGTAGTGTTGTTTTGTGAGTTAGTGAAGAGAGAGTAAAGTAAGAGAGAAGAAAAAGTAGAGAGAGTATTGTTACCATTTTTAGAAACGTTTCATTTTTAATGGGACATACCAAAAAGGAAAACGTTTCATTTCTAATGGGACAGAGGGAGTATATGACTCACTGGTTTCAAGATTATCTTTTTACTACATTTTAAGTCTCTCGTGATTACGAGGTCAATCCTATTGTAAGAGCATCTCCAATGCAGGCTAGCCAACCGGCTAGCCGATTTGCGTCGCTAGCCGGTCGGCTAGCCAATCCATTGGAGCAGGCGAGCGGGCGACCGGCGAAATTTTCGGCGTGGGCTAGCCGAACGCGCGTCGCTAGACGAAGTGCTGGCCGCCATTGTGGCGGCCCGATCAGCCAGCGACGATTTTTTTTTTTTTTTTTTTTAAACCTATATAAACGCGATTTTAGTTTCATTTTCATTTGCACCACTTGTTTTAACGAGTTTTCTCTCTCTCTAACTTTCTGTACAAGAGCATCATCGAGCGATGGATCACAACAACGAGTCCAGTCCAGCGACGAGTGGATCTCAGACTCCCACGGTACCCGTGGGATCTGGATGGGGCCAGATGGGCGGGCAGATGGACCCAGGGTTTAACGTCCCTTGGAATCAGCTGATGGGGATGATGGCCGGAGCGCCAGGGGGTGGGAACATGCTGTGGGGTATGCCGGGCGGCGGGCAGGCCAGCGGCGGGTGGTATGCACCAGATGCAGCAACAGATGATGGGTATGCATCCCGGGATGCAGGGGTCACCGGAGGGGAACACGGTCTATCGTCCCTCTCTGGATTTTTTGACGGCTTCGTCACACACGTCGACCCCAGTGGAGACGCAGTTCACTGGCGATGACCTTTTGTCATTCCATGACATGAGGATCGATCTCGGCGATCCAGACACTCCCGTTCCGGGGGGCGGGCCGCGGCGAAGAAGAAGACGAGGGGAAGGCCAGGGCGGTCGGCGAGTCGTCGCAGTCCGTTGGTGACGACACCCCGGCCGGAGGAAGTGGACGGAGGATGAGTACGCCGGGGTGGCCTGGGGGTGGTTGGAGGTGTGCGACGATCCGCTGGTTGCGAACAACCAGCGGGTCGTCAACATGTGGGCGAAGATTAGAGCTGCCTACAGGAGGCACTGCCCGCACGCGAAGGACTTCAGCGGGGAGGAGGTCCGGAAGGGGTGGGAGCGCATCAGGGCCGCGGTCGGCCGTTTTTCAGCGTTGTACGCCAACGCCCTCCGTCAGCTCAGTAGTGGGCAGAATGAGGAGGACGCCCGGAGGATAGCCGAGTGCCAGTTCCCCTTGGCGGGGAAGTACAAGGATTTCCACTTCTGGGAATGCTTTGAGTTGCTGAAGGAGTCCGAGAAGTTCCGTGCGGGGTGCGACGCTGGGTGGCCGAAGAAGCAGAGGCTGAACTATACCGGCGACTACAACGGCAGCAGCGGCGGATCCCACGACCTCCCCCTGGATGCTGAGGAGTTTCCATCCCCTCCTTCATTTGCTGGTCGCCCTCGCCCGGTTGGATAGAAGCGGGAGCAACGGGCTGCGAGGGGAGGATCCCCCCTATCGCCCCATGAGGTCCAGGCGGCCCTCCCACCCCCCCCCCCCCCACTCGAGTACACTATCTATTCGCGTAACAAAACGCGGGAGCAGATGTACAAGGTCTTCCAAGATTGGAAGAACGCCACTGACCCCATGGAGAAGATGTTTCTTCACTTGATGCTCAAGAGCATGCGGGTTGATTTGGATACCGCGAGGGCACAGATGGGGGATTCCGACGTGGGGTCAGATACCCCGGGTGGCGGCAGCGGCGACGGCGACGAGGAGTAGAGAGTGGCGGGGCTCGTGTGTGGAAGCCCTTTTTTAAAAAAAAATCATGTATTTTTTTTATAAATTTTTGTACTTTTTTTTAATGAAATGAATTAATTTTCCCGTATCTGTGTCGTAAATTTAATCCGTAATTTAATCGCAATTTTAATTCCATAAATATAGTATATTTTAAATTATTTTTATTGCGGCTGGCCTATGGCTGACCTAAATCTGATGTGGCAGGTGGATTTTTAGTGTTGCTGACGTGGCGAGTGGCTGGCCTATGACTGTCCTATGGCTGGCCTATTTGCATTGGAGATGCTCTAACAAAATAACCCTAAGGCATATTCTCAACGAAGACTAATTAAGCACAAACGTTATGCATGTGTTTAACCAATCGCAATTGAAAAATAAAGTGGTACAAAAATAGAGGAAATTGAAATTTTCATTCAACAACGTAACTGAAGAGCGCAAGAACATCCCAATTAATTCCACAACTATAAATCTTAGGCAAGAAATGAAACCATTCAGCATAGTCCATATTACAAGACCTCAATAACAAGAATAAAATTACATTTTAAATTAATTAAACTAATAGAGCAACTAGTGGAGAAATTGACTATAAAAAGTGAAAAATGATATTGTGAATTTGTGATACATTTTTGTTTTGGATGGAGGGAGGGTATATGTATGATGTATCTTCCTTACCAAAAATATATTACTAGAATCAAAAGACTGAAACCCCAAATACATTGGTTATACAGTAGTGGAGTATATTTTTTCACGACGTACGTACGCCCTAATTAATGTGGCGAAACTTGGAGGAAATTTCCTCTGTTTTTTATTTTTCTTATACGAGTAATAACACAAATTAATGTGGCTAGTAGTAATTTAGCCCATCATTTCTTATTAAATACTGCAGCATTTAAATTTTAAATCATGAGTTCATTGACGATTTTGAAAATGTGCTAGTTGATAGCTTCTTCCCATACAAATCCCAAATAACTTTCGAAGGTGCCATATTATTGATGTACGTAGATATTAAAAATTTAACATTGACAAAAGTACTAGACATAAGAAAACTAATTCTAAGATTTTAATAAAATGCAATGTATAATTTCCCTATATTCGAAAAGGACCTGTGGTCCAAGTATACACAAAATTGGGTGTGTTGCCAGAAAAGTGCTTATGTATTTGGAGGAGTTGGTAGAGCTACAGAAAAGTGCCATCGCAGAGATATATAGATAGTGAGAGAAAAGTGAGTGGACAGGAGAATTTGGAGAAAACTTTTATATACTCATTGAAATTAAAAGATGAGAATTTCCATAACTTAATCTATCAATCCAAAAAAATGTGAATTAACAGTTTTCTGATTTTTTTGGATAAAGTATTCTTGTACTAATAAGTACTATTAGCTCTAGATGTATGGTGATGACATATGGAATGCATTGCGCCAGCATTGGTGATGCATGTAAAAGATTACTATAACATCAAGAGGAATTTTCATCCTAGAAAAAAATGTGAGTCGATTATACTACTCATTGGTTTCAAGATTATCTTTTTTACATTTTAAATTTCTCGTGGTTACGAGGCCAATCCTATTGTAACATAAGAACCCTATGGCATATTCTCAACGAAGACTAAGCGCAAAGTTCATTCATGATATGCATTGAGAGCAATTGATTAAATCTTATATAAACACCAGAATTTGGATTTTTCATTATTCTACTAAAATGATTGAACTAAAACAATGTACTAAACCTTAATCCTAAATACTCCAATTTAGAGCTAAAATTTGGTGGTTCAGATACTAACACTTTATGCGCGTGTAAATAAGAGAGATATAGAAAGGAAATGTAATTAAAGTATTGTTAGTGGAGAATGAGTCTCACCTTATTAGAAAGGAAATGAAAAATTTTAAAGTGTATACTCTTGTGGGATGGAGGAAGTAGTATAAAAATACTCATCTCTAAAATTAAATTAAAATGAAGTATTTGAATATTTAACAAAAACAAAAAAAAAATAATACAAAAGAAAGATGCCTCTCATTATTACCATAGTAACTGTAGTACTTTATTATGCAATTCCAATTTCAAAAAATGCTTAATTTTTTTTATTTCTTCATATATTCAGAGGGGCATGTTAGGGTTCCATCACCCCTTAAAATAACATCATACCATTATTATTAGCCAATCATTTGTACACGTGGATGAATAATAAGCTGCTACGTGGCAAAAAAAAATATCTAAAAAAGACGGCCAGCAATTTGTTGCTCTTTATACAACAATTTTTCTTGTCCAACAATATTCGACACACTATACAGTAATCTATAGATTATTGTGTAGTGTTTGTAATATTGCTGTGTAGCGTTTATAATATTGTTGTATAAGTGGTGCTACAATGTCATTTTAACACAGACAGAACCCAATTTATTGCTCTTTCTCTCTCTCTCTCCGCCTATCACACAGAACACAAGATCACAAATGGATGATTTCACGATCGCTGCTCACGACGTGGCCGTGGCCACGGCGGAAGCTGCTGTCGTCGCTGCTAGGACCGATGACGAGCGCCGCACGGCCATCGCTGCTCGCGACGCCGCTATCGGTCATCGCCAACGCTTCATCAATTTCCAGTATATCATGCTTCGTCACGAAGCCAGAAATCGCCGGAACGTCATCATTCGCGAGCTCGCGGTCGCTGCGCGAGAAGGCAGGCCTCCTCCCCCGCTAGATACGATCGTCCCTCCCCATGAACCCCGTCTCGCCGTCTATCACGCCTCATTATTAGCTCGCAACGCGGCCCACGCTCAGGCTGAAGAAGAGGAAGAGGGAGAAGATTAAGATTGCAGGGTTTAGTTATCGCTCCATATTTTCTTCTTTTTCCGTAAATCAATCCTATGCTTAGCTCCTTCTACATCTCATTAACAAAAGCCCTCATGCTTTTCCACGATATTATATAAATCTATTGACATAAAATTTTACTGTATTTTCTTGATAACACGCAAACTGACCATAATCCAATAAAATTAAAATTTACACTATTTGGTCCCTCACAAATAAAAACGGGCCACGTTTAGTCCGAATTGGACGGAAATAGTTAAATTTAACGGTCAACAAATTTTAATTGAATTTTGACCGGATTAAGTTAGAATTACAATATTCATTGACCATTAATCCGGTCAAAATTAAATTAATATTCATTGACCATTAAATTTAACAATTTTCGTGCGGTTCGGACTAAATATGACCTATTTTTATTTGTGAGGGATCAAATAATTAAAAAGATAATAATTTGGACCGAAATAAAAAAAATCTACTAAAAAGCGTTTTTAGTAGTAGTATAAAATTTAAAAACTTGACAGTTGTCAATTGTCAATGGCCTGCCTATACAATGCCAAAAAAATATTTTAGGAGTAGTACATAGACTAGAGTCCCGCATTAAAAGCGCATATCTGTGCCTATGCATTATAGCCACTCTCTTTCTACTTCTACCTGTCCACTCTCTTTTCTCTCACTAGACACAATTTTTTTTATCAAAATAATATGTCTTCATTATTATTACCTGTCAAGATAATAACCAACCTGATTCTAGACTTTTGTAGTTTTATATTTATCTGTTTGTTTCAATTTCAAATCTGTAATTGTAACGCAACCTTTTTGGAGAGACACTTACGAAATGCAACAAAAATTACTTGCTAAATCTGGAAAGAGACATTTAAAAAAGCCAACGAGCAGAGTTGGGCTGCCAAAAAAGCCTGTGAAAATTAATGCACGATAATACTCCCTCCGTTTTACCATAGTTGAGTCATTTTTCCATTTCGAAAAGTTTCTTCATAGTTGAGTCATTTCTATATATGGTAACTTTTTTCTTTTTCTTATTTTTCTTTCTTACTTTATTTTCTCTACTTTATTCGCTTTATACTTTATTCTCTCTACCTTTTCATCTCTCTTACTTTTTTTATTTATTTACTTAACACACTCAATATTTATTTTTAAAACTCCGTGCCAAAAAATTTCGCCTCAACTATAGCGAAACGGAGGGAGTAATAATTACCACTATACAGTGGGCTTATTTCATTTTATCTTAATGTATGCTTACTTTTTTCATTTATTTCTCTCCAATGAGGTTGAACATTTAAAAAAGCTTAGTTCCAATTAAGCCCAACATGCTGCAACAATCCATGCATTTGACAAATTCAGCAAAACTTATTTTGTTCCACCTAGAGTAACATTAATTTGTGTTATTACTCGTATAATATGGCACCTTCGAAAGTTTATTTGGGATTTGTATGGGAAGAAGCTATCAACTAGCACATTTTCAAAATCGTCAATGAAGTCATGATTTAAAATTTAAATACTGCAGTATTTAATAAGAAATGATGGGCTAAATTACTATTAGCCACATTAATTTGTGTTATTACTCGTGTAAGAAAAATAAAAAACAGAGGAAATTTCCTCCAAGTTTCACCACATTAATTAGGGCGTACGTACGTCGTGAAAAAATATACTCCACTACTGTATAACCAATGTATTTGGGGTTTCAGTCTTTTGATTCTAGTAATATATTTTTGGTAAGGAAGATACATCATACATATACCCTCCTTCCATCCAAAACAAAAATGTATCACAAATTCACAATATCATTTTTCACTTTTTATAGTCAATTTCTCCACTAGTTGCTCTATTGGTTTAATTAATTTAAAATGTAATTTTATTCTTGTTATTGAGGTCTTGTAATATGGACTATGCTGAATGGTTTCATTTCTTGCCTAAGATTTATGGTTGTGGAATTAATTGGGATGTTCAATCTCCTCTATTGGTGAAACACATGCATAACGTTTTAATGTAACTAAACCACCAAATTTTAGCTCTAGATTGGAGTATTTAGGATTAAGGTTTAGTACATTGTTTTTGGTTCAATCTTTTTAGTGGAATAATGAAAAATCCAAATTCGAGTGTTTATATATATAAGATTTAATTAATTGCTATGAATGCATATCATGACTGAACTTTGTGCTTACTCTTCGTTAAGAATATGCCTTGGACTATTTTGTTTATCAGGATTCTACTATGTAGAGAAATTAACCATACCAAAATAACCTTATTTAATATTTATGGAATAAATAAGGGTCAGATATAAAAAGTTTAATCCAAAGTATTGAAAGTTTTTTTTTAACCAGCGTGAAACTGAAAGTGGACTAAAATAAATTGGCATGGCATGAGTATATTTTTGTGCTTATAAAAACCCTAAGCACTTGGAAAGAAAGGTTGTTTGATAATAACCCCAAGGCCCGGGTATTGGAATTAGTGAGTATCAATAATCTCGTAAAAATTTAAAAAAAATTGTGGTTTATCCATAACTTTAAAAATGACGAGCCTACATATTGCTGATTTTTGGCCGTTTAACAAGATTTGTTAAATTAATCCTTGAGTTTTAATTAAGTATTACTATTTCAACATCGAGTACTATTGATTTGCTACCGATCCATCAGCTAATCTTACGAGGTGAAATTAATCGTTAAATAATCTAATGGAGTACTACTAATTATAGGAATTTAATTAATGTCGACATCCCAAAATGGAAAGCGAATTAAATTAGTCAAATTAAAGTACAAAAAGAATATCATCTTTATAATATTGGATAGCCTTCAAGGTTTCTCATTCGACCTATCCAAAAGCAAGCTAGGGGCCATTGTCTTAATTAATGTGGTGAAACGTCGAGGAAATTTCCACTGTTTTTAGCCCGTCAAATATAACAAATTAATGTGGCTAGTAGTAATTTAGCCCATCATTTCTTATTAAATACTACTCCATCCGTTCCATAGTAATGGAGGTGTTTCTTTTCAGTACGAGGATTAAAAAAAATTGTATTAGATGAGTTAAGTAATGAGTGAGTAAAGTGGAAAATAAAAAAGGTTGAGAGATGAAGATAGAAAAAAAGTAAGAGAGAGTAAAGTAGGTGTGGAAAAATGTGTTGACTTTTACTAAAAAGGGAAATGACTCTATTATTATGGAACGTACCTAAATGACAAAATAACTCTATTACTATGGATAGGAGGGAGTACAACATTTAAAATTTTAAATCATGATTCATGAGTTCATTGATGATTTTGAAATTGTCCATGTATACAAATCCCAAATAAACTTGATATACGTAGATATTAAAAATTTAGCATTGAGACATAAGACCCAAATAAACTTGATGTACGTAGATATTAAAAATTTAGCATTGAGACATAAGACTTAAAAAAAAAAATTCAAATCTTACCATTTAACTAATTAATTATAATTTAATTGGGATCCCTATAATATTCGAAAAGATCCCTATAATATTCGTAAAGGACCTGAGATGCAATGGGATGTGTTGATAGAAAAGTGCTTATGTATTTGGGGGAGTTGGTAGAGTTTCATTATATATAAATTAGTTGAGCTTCTTAGATTCTGCAGATTAAAATTATTACTTGGGTCTGTTTTTAGATCTGTTGTGGTTTTAAGATTCAATTTAGAGTGGGTTTATCACATAACTACGAGATTGGGATATTGGTTGCTGCAAACTTGTCATTGTTGCTTGTTGCTTGTTGTGATTACTATAAACTCAACAGAAATTTTGAGATTGAGATTTGGATGAGTTAATTTTGCTATACTGTAGTAATTTATTTGATTGTGACTAGCAAACACTTTCATGTGTGGGAAATCAGGAGGATGGTGCTGCTGGTTCTGGGAAACCTAGTAGTCGAAGCGCATTCTATATATTACACTATACTATTCCTCCATCCCAAAATAGTTAAATAGTGGAGTATTTCTTTATGGTTTGTCCTAAAGTAGTTGAGTCATTCTTTTTTTTTTAAAAAAACTTTATTCCTTCTCTTTCTTTACTATCTCTTCAAAATGAAATTTGTAATTTAGCCAAAATAAAATTAGTAATTTCATTTCAATTTTGCAGTATAAATAATGGCCCAGTGCAAATTTCAAGTCATTATGGAAAAATCGTGTAAATTCCAAGTCAGTATGACACTGTGCGAATTTCAAGTCATTATGGCATAGTGCAAATTTCAAGTCAATTTGATACCTTGCAAATTTCAAGTTATTATGACCCCGTGCAAATTTCAAGTCATTATGACATCGTGTAATTTCGAGTCAGTATGATATTGTGCGAATTTCAAGTCATTATGACATCGTGCAAATTTCAAGTCAATATGATACCTTGCAAATGTATCAGTGGAGAACCATTTCAAATAAAATGCTAATTGGTGGGAATCTCCAAAATTGAATGATAATATCAAATTATCACGTTGTCATCGTCATTTTCTGGCCATGGAATTATGTTTTCTCCTTGATGACTATCTTACACTATTTTAATGAGTGGAGAACCATTCCAAATTTATTGCTGATTGGCCATAGAATCTCAAAAAATTAAATGATAATATCATAATATTCACGCTATGCAATCCACTAATTAATTATCAGTTATGGTAGTTATATTTAAATAAGGAAACAAGTTTAGGAGTAAATCTTATATAGCTATAAATCTAGGCATGGAAATAATTTAATAATAGAAGAATCATAATTCTAGAGAATATAATTAACAAATTAATATTGTACTAGGAAATTTCAACCTTATTTAATTCCCACCCTCCTCTTAAAATGAGCATTATAAATAGTTCTTGATATGAGCTTGAACCCGACCAATTTTATCTCGTCTCTTCTCTCCACTCCTTTCTAAACTCATTCCTCAAGTTACTTACTCCAAAATATGAAATTTAGAAACCGTAATCGATTCAATGATCTTCTAGAATTACTGAAATCCTCTCAAGACTCCCCATTCGGTCCATTTTGATATCCAAGTGTGTTTGCAAGTCATGGCACAGTCTGGTGGAGAACCCCTTTTTCGCCTACGTGCATTCTTGTCGTCAAGCAGCCTTGTCCTCTACCCGCCTCCCCACCATTGAATTCTCAAGGGCCCACTCCTTCTTGGGGTTTATTGATGACAATGAAATGATTCATAAACCACCCAATGGTTCAGTTCTGTCTCACAGTTTTCCAAACCCTTATAAGCCATTTATACATAGCTCGGTTAATGGGTTGCTCTTCATGATCGACTTTAACTCCACGTCTGAACTGTTCATATGCAATCCAATCACTCGTGAGTACGTTAGGATTGAGATGGGTCATGAGTGTCATTCGAATAGATATGCATTTGGGTTTGGAGTGAACAAAAGTGGTCAATATAAGATTGTTAGGTTTCATGATAAATGGGATATAGAACTTACGTGTGAATTATATAATCTAGGAATGGGGCAGTGGAAAAGCATCATGGTTGAGAAACAATTGGAATTCAAGTCTCAAGTGAAAAATGTGCCTGCTTGGGTAAATGGGAATCTTCACTGGCTTATACTTAAATTTGAGGAAACTAGAGACTTTGAGGAAATTATAGATCTTTCTCCGAAAATTTATTTTCTCGATCTTGAAACTGAGCTATTTAATTATTTTTATTGTCCTCCTAGTATTGAAAATTGTAACACTGGTTTCTATTACACCCTATGTGCTTTGGATGGACGCTTGTGCTTCACCGATGATGGATCTGAGGATGTGGTTGAAATATGGTGCATGAAGGAGTATGGCGATGATGAATCATGGACTAAGGATTACGTTATCAAGAGAGAACAACCTATGGTCACATTTGATACATTTGATGATATTCATATCAAAATTAAAATTTATTATACTTTAGGGGTTTTTGTGGGTGACAATCATTCGAAGGAGGTCTTCCATGATTATATTTCAGGACTCAAATTACATGATATGTTTTATCCCGTTGAAGCATTCGAAGATGGCGGGATCTTACTCGCTTTGCATCTGTCTGCTCGACTATTTTATTACTCAAACGAGACTAAAGCTATTCGAGAGATCAAGAAAGAGAGTAACTATACTGATTCGAACTTAATTCTTCATAGTCCGAATTTTGTTTCACTCAAATCCTTAGTGATGGAAAATATGAGGGTTGAGTCGTTTTAATTATGGTTTTCTTATGTTATTAGCTTGATTGATATTTTTATGTTGTTTATTTTCGTAAGTCTAATACTTATATCTTTGTTTTGTAATAGATTACCTATTATTATATTATATGATGTGTTTATCGTTTATGGATCCCAAAGAGAAGTAGAAATTGAGATGAAATCAACACAAAAAATTTTAAATGATTAGATTGGATATATTATCTCAAACATGTCAGAATTAAATTACCAAAATTTAATAAGGCGCATAATTAAAATAATTATTTATTTCTTCGCATTATTCGGAAATTAACTAAATAATTCCCCACAATGAATTATGATTTATGTTATATTGGGCCCAAACCTTATTATTTATTCCTCCAAATTTATTTAGTGAGCCCAAAGCAAAAATTAGAAGGAGGCCCAAAGCTACTCCCTTCCCTTCCATCATCTCTCTCTACCCCCTTGGCCTTCACTCTATTCTCTATTTGTTGATATATTTGTTGATAAAAATCTGGTTATCAACATTTACAAAAACTAAAAACAAAAATATCAAATTTCATTATCCGAACGTCGTCGGAACATGTGCAATTGAGATCTCGTTGGAATCCTTATAAAATTATCTTTAATTTGATATATCTTTTGCGAAAAAATAATTTAAATCAAGAAAGTTACGTAAATTTAAAGTTTTAAGATGATTTTAATGAGAGATAATTGACATTAATACCCTCTAATTTTATTTATTAATTTTTTTAATTAAAAATATAATCCATGTGGCATTATTTCAACTACTAGATCTTCTAATCTAATGGCTAAGATTTAGTCTTAGTTTGTGATTGCAAATTAGTTAGCAATTGATCATTCCTCTCACCAGAAAATTTTAAATAATTAGATTGGAAATATTATCTTAAAGATGTCAGAATTAAATTACCAAAAATTTAATAAGGTGTATAATTAAAAATAATTATTTATTTCTTCGCATTATTCGGAAATTAACTAATTAATTCCCCACCATGAATTATAGTATGATTTATGTTATATTGGGCCCAAAACTTATTATTTATAACTCCAATTTTATTTAGTGAGCCCAAAGCAAAAAATTAGGAGGAGGCCCAAAGCTACTCCCTTCCCTTCCATTATCTCGGTCAACTCTATTTTTCCCCAAAATCAGAAAAATCCCCAAATTGCAAACCCTTCAATTCCGTCGCCGGCGACCACCATCTCTTCCGTTCTCCCTCTCTCATTTCATCTCCAACTCCGGTCATCAATCGTATAATAATGGTAGAAGCAGCTATGTTGCAATCGTGTATTATGATGAATTAATTAATTGGGAGGCTTATTCGTGTTTAGTCCCAATTAATTAGGTCAATAAGTGGTGACTTGACCCGAAAATCAGCAATCTCATTCCTTACAAAAATATGCCACCATTTATTCTAAATTTATAAATTTATACTATATAGATATCCCGTAAAATTACAAAGGATTACAAAATTTTCAATTAATGTCAATTTATCAAAAATCGATATTATCATGGAAAATAGGTAAACATTATGATCTCCTCAAATGACTTGTCAGAAACAAATTTTAAATCCTTCCAAATAAATAAACCCCACATATATTAGTATCGGTATATACTATATAGTACTACTATCATCATACGCAAAGGCAGTGGATCAGTTGGAGCGGCGAGCGGCGGCAGCGTCACGGGCGGCGTTGAATCGGTGGGTGGAGGCCAGCAGGGAGGAGTTGGCGCTGAATTTGTCGAGCTGGGCCGCGTGCAGCTCCACGCGGGCGGCGGCGACTGCGGCCAGAGCGGCCTGCAGCTTGTTCGCCGCAGCCTCGGCGCGAGCCGAGGCGTCCCTGGCGCTGGCGGCGGCGTCCCTCAGCTGGCGGGCGGCGGCGGTGGGTGCCGACACCATGTCCCGCTCCGCCTCCCCCACGACTCTCGTCGCGGAGGCGGCCAAGGCAGCGACGGGGGCGTTGTTCGTGAGATCCATGCTGTGTGTGTGTTTTTTGTGTGTGTTTTTGTGTGTGTGTTTGTGTGTGGAAACTGATGAGAAACTGATGATCAGATAGGATTATTTATATGCTCCATAACACACATAATTATGACTTGAGAGTGACATATTGGGACCACAGCCAGAATCCAGAATTTGTGTGTAGGAGTATGGCAAAGGGAGTAGTCAGTATGATCAATAGTGGAGTACTCCCTCCGTCCCGGATAATTCGGGTCACTTTGACCAGACACGGGTTTTAAGAATTATAGTGAAAAGTGGGTTGAAAAAGTTAGTGGAATGTGGGTCCTACCTTTATATATTAGTTTTATAATAAAATGTGAGTAGGAATGAGTTAGTGGAATATGGGATCCACTACCAAAAATGGTAAAAGTGAAGTGAGACAAATTATGTGGGACGGACCGAAATGGAAAACTGGGACGGAGGGAGTAATATTTTTCTGCCATTTTGAAATTGAAGTCGTGTAGTGAACTAACGACTACTCTTCATTACCAAGAAGATACATCATTTCAATTCTTAGACATTTAAGGGTCTAAAAATAATTTTCATTCTCACAATAATTAACGCCATAAAATTACAAGACAAATGTTACTCAAATTTGATACTACGTACTACTAATTAATTAAGGTAAATCCCCGTTTATCAAATGATTAGACATTCGAATTACCTTAAAAAGTGTACTATAAATCGTTTCATATTTCTTGAAAAAAAGCAACCATATACATAGGCACATACGTACAGTGGCGGATGAATGTATATAGATAAACACATCTTGTTTAATTTATGTGTGTATCTATGTGTGTTTTGACAAATTCCAACTTTATTCATGTGTAGCATTCTTGAATTTGGTGCTTGTGCATAATTTTCTGCCATTTGTACAGTGAACTATTAATGGGGCGAATACTAATTTGAGGGAACTTCAATCAATATCATACCTACGACAATGATTTCCTACAATCATTTCTGCACTTTTCATTCTTTTCTTTTTTTCATTTTGTTTTCTATCCTTATCATAATTAACTAGCAAACCATGGCTAGATCATAAAAATGACGAGCCTACATATTGCTGATTTTTGGCCGTTTAACAAGATTTGTTAAATAAATCCTTGAGTTTTAATTAATTATTACTATTTCAATGTCGAGTATTATTGATTTGCTACCGATCGATCAGCTAAGCTTACGAGGTGAAATTAATCTTTAAATAATCTAATGGAGTAATTTCCTATGTTTTTTTTTCTTATACGAGTAATTTACCCATCAAATAATAATTTGGCAAAATTTAATCTTGTATTATGTCTATTTTCTTGTTAATTACTTCTCCACCACCAAAGGGGTAATTAAGTAATTTACTGCAATTTTCACCCTTTTTTTGACTTTTAAAATCCATTTGACACTGTCTTTATCTTTTTCCAATCTAGAGTTTTAAGATAATCTTAATCTTGTAGTATTATGTCTATTTCCTTGTTTCTCTTCACTTTTTTTTTGTCTTTTTTCTTTTTTCCTTCTACTTGGTTGTGTGAAGTGAAACTGTAGCCATCAAGGAGGAAGCTTCGGCAAGGCAAGAACAATCCCCCCTTCTTCTCACTCTTTATTTGATTATATTTTAAAATGAAGTTGAATAAGCCCCCCTTCTTCTCATTCTTTATTTGATTACTCCATATTCTAATATGGAGTTTTTTTTCCCTAATATTTCAGACTATAATCCTATCTCAGGTGTATTGTGATAAGGACATGTAACCTATTCTCAAACTTGGGTATTCCTATGTAATTAGAAGGTATGCAAATTGGAAAGTTGTCAAAAAAATTACTCCACAAAATATTAGTATTGTCTTAACGGCATTACTTAGCCAATAACTGTGTGACCGATTACTTAATTTGCCCTTTGATTTAATTATTGAGGGAACACACATGACATGAAATTTAATGAGCTGATATCAAGCCTTATTGGATCTAACAATAATTCTTATTTGATTTTATTTGTGGCTATTTTTCATATATAAGTACTTCTTGAAGTTACAAATCATATTTATTAGTACTATGTCTCATTTTTCGCATACTTATCTAATAAAATTGCAACATACTTATTGGCTTTCATGTATCAGAATCAGATCGTATTAAATTTTGTTGACAATAGATTAGATATTACCCGTTAATTACCTTAAAAAGTGTGTAAATCATTTTCTATTTCTTTAAAAAAGCAACCACGAAGGCACGAACCTTATAGACAAAGTAAACTATATACATAGTCACATACGTATGTACGTATACACAATGAAGAAGATTCATTCAAGCAAGGAGTCTTGGAAAAAAGAGCAAAGTTCTTATAATATAATTCCAAAGAATCCATGGACGTCATTTCCTTAAATTATATTCCTCGAAATCTAGCAATCCGTCCGAATTACTGTCGTAGACACCAATCATTTGCATACAATTATCTTGGGCCACTCCTCGACGATGATCCGTCTCCATTCAAATAAAAAATCCCGAGTGCCTTCTGAAGATCGTCCTCTGCGAATTCGAGGGCGCCCTCTTGATTTGGTCCCTATTTTCTTGAACAATGGTAATGTTCAAGGTTTGGTAAAAGAAGAGGAAATCGAAAAAGTTTACAGCCTTGTCATCGCCCACTGAAGCTCAAGCTCGTCGATGCTCACTAGGCCGTCTTTGTTCCGGTCTAGCTCGTGAAGATTTGGTGCAAGTGATCATACGTGGTGAGAGGATACATATTGTTATAATGTTATGTTTATGTTGAAATATTTAAGGGGAAAAGATAATTTATTTAGTGCATGTAGTAATTAATAAATAGAGGGTATGTTCGGACTTGGATAAGTTGTATAATATGAATGTGTATGGTATATATAGAGGTTTCATTAAAAAATAGTACTACACGCTTTCGATGTTGTACTAACACGGATATATATTGATTAACACAAAATTTTTATGATATTCACAAATGCATGCTTGCAAGAATTTCGAGGAAAGAGCTAAAGTGGCAAAAAAAAAAAAAAACCAAAGTTAGGAAGGTTCGGTAATTGATCTCTTTTAGTTTTGAGGGAACTACAACCGATATATCATACCAACGACAATGATTTCCTATAATCATTTGTGCACTTCTCTTTCCTTGTCATATTTGTTCTTTTCTTATTTCATTTTGTTTTCTTTCCTTATCATAATCAGTACTCCATTTAATATCAACATGAATTGGTGTATTCTTTGACCATCATATTAAGAATATCAACTTTGTAATTTAGGGTAGTGACAACTGACAACTTAAAGGTCTCTCATTCGACCTATCCAAAAGCAAGCTAGGGGCGTTGTCTTAATTAATTGGTGAAACTTGGAGGAAATTTCCTCTGATTTTTATTTTTCTTATATAACAAATTAATGTGGCTAGTAGTAATTTAGCCCATCTTTCTTCTTGAATACTGCAGCATTTAAAATGTTAAATCATGATTCATGAATTCATTGATGATTTTGAAAATGTCCATACAAATTTTAAAAAAAAATATTCAAATCTCACCATTTAACTAATTAATTATAATTTAATTGGAATCCCTATAATATTCGAAAAGGACATGAGATACAATGGGATGTGTTGACAGAAAAGTGCTTTTGTATTTGGGGGTGGATTTTAATTTTATGCTTATTTTTTTTACATCACGTCCCGGATTTCCAAGAACTTCGATCCTTTTTTTTTTAAAACTAATAGAATTAATAACCACTATTTTTTTTAAAGAAGAATGGATGTATGAGTTCTTTGGAACTCTCGTTTTCTTTTCATATATGTTGATTTACATAATTTTGGTTATAGACGTGTGTGGATCATAAACGCACCTAAAAATGTTATTGTTCGTTCAAGGTACTACGGTAAAATAATACTCCATTAATTTTATATAGTTATACCCATCGTTTAGATACAATCCATAGTATTCTATCAATGAGCCCCAAAGAAAAAATTCCAATAGATTAAAGAACATTATTCAATATATTAATACACATATACCGACTGATTATTACAAGGATGAGTGTTTATGTGTGTATCTATTCCGACAGGCACGTACGACTTTATTCTTGAATTTGGTATTTGTGTTCAAATTAAAACGTGTGACTTTATATAATTTTCTGCCATTTTGAAATTGAAGTCGTGCAGTGAACTAACGTCTACTCTTCAATACCAAGAAGATACATCATTTTCAATTCTTAGACATTTAAGGGTCTAAAAATAATTTTCATTCTCACAATAATTAACGCCATAAAATTATAAGACAAATGTTACTCAAATTTGATACTACGTGCTCCTAATTAATTAAGGTAAATCTTAGATGGTAAGATAGCATTTCTTATTATTGCAGCATTTAAATCATGTTTGATCAATTAATTAAACATACGTATTCATCGATTTGAAAATGTACTAGATGAGAAGTAGATTGAATTGTTTTCATACAAATCTGATAGGTCTTGACCTATCGAGCCTGAGCACCACAATTTGAACGAACAATTTGAAGAACAAGATAAACCCTAGTTGAGGTGCTAGGGGGCGATTTTCGCCAGAACCGGGAATGAGAACAAGTAATTAACTTTATTTCTCAATGAATGAAAATACGATAGAATTCTATTATATAGAATTCTAAACCCTAACACAGTCTTGCTACTCAAGAAAGATAATTAAAATAAAAGACTACAAAAAGATATGGAAAATAACTGAAGATAACTAACTAAAATAAAAGATACTCTTTATCAAATAAATTCATGAAAGATATATTGGAGATGATTTTCGGCAATATCTGCTGAATCGAGGACCCTATCAAAATCCCAATCCACCAAAGAAAATTTGTAAATCGATGGTTGAATAAATTTATGATGTCATCTACTGTAATTGAATTATTGAATTATATGGAATTGCAATATTGAATTTATTTATTTTAATAATTTGGGGGTACTATAGTGGGGCTAGTGATACATTACTAGTATATTCCCTTTTTATGCATTTGAAAAGAGTAGTTTCATGATTTCATTTTCATATCACATAATGTCATTGCATGTGCAACTGTGACTCTAGAAATACACACCACAATTGCCTTGGCCGCTAATCTACTTACCCATCTACTACTATTTGTCTAAACTTAAAACTAATTAATTCAGTATTGATAGAAATCCATGAGTTCCATCCTAAAACTAATTGGTGATAGGAGGAGGGCCCATAAGACTTATATACTAGTTTCAGTTTTCATTTGACACCGAAGTGGGATAGTTATATGTTATTTTTTTAGTTTTAATTGTCAACAAGTATAGTAAAGAATATGTGCTTCGACTACTAGGAATGGGCTTGTGGATATCCGCTGCACGATATGGATATGTCGATCCCGTTCTCCAACGTCGAGTTAGAATGTTCAATCATAAATGCTTCAGCTCGATCGCAATCGACATCACGTCCGTAATTCCACGAAAATGTTTGCGTTATTATATTGCCCGTTTGAGGTATTGATTTCTACACAAAAAATTAAATTAATGTTGATGCATACAAATAGTACAATGTTATGGTTAATTTTATTAATGTGTTACATTTTTTGGTGGATTTTGTTATTCTTTTTTCTTGCTTCTCCACTTTGTTTGTACTCCTAATAAGAGATCGAAGACCACAATAGGTATTGTAGACTAAACCAATGAAATAGCCACTCTAAATTTTAAAATAGTATTTTTTTAAAAGAAGAATGGATGTATGATGGTTCAAAATGAAGTAGCACATATTTTTCTGCTTTTAAAAGCATAAACCTTATTGTAGAAATTGCATGAGTTCTTCGGAACTCTCGTTTTCTTTTCATGTTTATTTACATAATTTTGGTCATAGTCTTATAGACGTGTATAGGTTGAAAACGCACCTACAAATGTTCGCACGTGTTATTGTTCGTTCAAGGTACGATAAAAAAAAAAATACCCTCCAATTTTATACAAGTACTTATACCCATCGTTTAGATACAATCAATAATAATTTTATCAATGAGCCCCAAAGAAAAAATTCCAATAAATTAAAGAACATTTGTATTGTATGGTTTATTCAAGGATGAATGTATATGGAGATCAACACATCTTGTTTAATTTATGTGTGTATCTATGTGTGTTTTGACAAATTCCAACTTCATTCATGTGTAGCATTCTTGAATTTGGTGCTTGTGCATAATTTTCTGCCATTTGTACAGTGAACTATTTATGGTGCGATTACTAATTTGAGGGAACTTCAACCAATATCATACCTACGACAATGATTTCCTATAATCATTTGTGCACTTTTCATTCTTTTCTTTTTTTCATTTTGTTTTCTTTCCTTATCATAATCAGTATTTAATATCAACATTAATTGGTGTATTCTTTTCATAATTAATATGCAGACGTGGGACTAAACAACATAGCCAACCAAGATATAATTAGCTAGCAAACCATGGCTAGATCATAAATAAATTGGAGAAATGGATCGATGTATTGTCGATTAAAATTCATTGGAGGCACCTCGTGTTATTATTCTCCTCCAAAAGTTTATTTGGGCTTTGTATGGGAAGAAGCTAAATGAACTCATTATATTAATCATGATTTTAATGCTGCAGTTTTTAATAAGAAATGATGGGCTAAAATTACTACTAGCCACAATTATTTGTATATTTGAGTCATTACTCATAACAAAAATAAAAATCAGAGGTAGTTTCCTAGATGTTTCACCACATTAATAATGAAGGCGTACGTGGTGAAAAAATATATATAGCCAATGTATTTATTGTTTGTTTTAAATTATAAACCCAAGTAAGATGTGCTTGCTTCCTTCAAAAAACAGAAATAGGTTAAACATTAAAATAAAATAAAATAAAAAACGACAGTGACCCAAACATGGAGTACCTCTTATTATTTCATGACTGATGCCCATATATATTATAGGTAAGTCATCAAATTTTGCCACTCTAGCTAGCTCTTTCCTCGAAATTCTTGCAAGCATGCATTTGTGAATATCATAAAAATTTTGTTTTAATCAATATATATCCGTGTTAGTACAACATCGAAAGCGTGTAGTATTTGTTTACATGCACCAAATAAATTCTATTTTCCCCTTAAATATTTCAACATAAACATAACATTATAACAATATGTATCCTCTCACCATATTTCACTTGCACCAAATCTTCAACGAGCTAAGACCGGAACAATGACAGCCTAGTGAGCATCTACGAGCTTGTGTTGCTCCTCACTAGGCTCGGCCTGCATGCTAGACGAGCCGAGCTTGAGCTTCTAGTGGGCAATGACAAGGCTGTAAACTTTTTCGATTTCGAGGAATTTAAGGAAATGACGTCCATGGATTCTTTGGAATTTTATTAGAACTTTGCTCTTTTTTCCGAGACTCCTTCCTTGAATAATGAATCTTCTTCATTGTGTATACATTCGTATGTGCCTATGTATATAGTTTGCTTTTAGTCTATAAGGTTCATGCTTGCTTTTTTTCAAGAAATAGAAAACAATATATTTACACACTTTTTAAGGTAATTCGAATATCTAATCTATTGATAAACGGGGAATATTTTACCATCTAGTAATATTTACCTGAGTTAATTAGTAGAATTAAATTTGAGTAACATGTGTCACTTATAATTTTATGGCGTTAAGGATCCAGCCCTTAATTATTGTGAGAATGAAAATTATTTTAGACCCTTAAATGTCTAAGAATTGAAAATTTGAAATGATGCATCTTCTTGGTAATGAAGAGTCTAAATCTTAATCTCGTGAGTCTAAAAGAATTTGACAATTAACTTATTGTGCATGCAATGACACAACCCATTTAAATAATACTCCCTCCGTTCCATAGTAATAGAATCATTTTGCTATTTTGGTACGTTTTATAGCAATAGAGTCATTTCCTTTGTTTAGTAAAAGTTAACACATTTTTTCATACCTACTTTTTATAGAGTCATTTCCTTTGTTTAGTAAAAGTTAACACATTTTTTCATACCTACTTTACTCTCTGTTACTTTTTTCTCTCTTCATCTTTCTACCTTTTTCATTTTCCACTTTATTCTCCATTCAGTTAACTCACTTAACACAATTTTTATTAATCTCCGTGCCAAAAAAAAATGTCTCTATTACTATGGAACGGAGGAAGTAGTAGCCAGAACTCTTGCATTCTTAGTAGGGGAGATGTAGTGCGTTTACTATAGCCAACCGTGAATATATTAGTATGTGGTTTCAATAAGTTTGACATAGATAATAAATGTACGAGGTTTGA
The DNA here is from genome assembly GCF_029641045.1 of Salvia hispanica. Classification (NCBI taxonomy): domain Eukaryota; kingdom Viridiplantae; phylum Streptophyta; class Magnoliopsida; order Lamiales; family Lamiaceae; genus Salvia; species Salvia hispanica. The sequence continues at coordinate 1,210,440 of NC_142695.1, read as the reverse complement.
ATAGTTTTGTAAAACAATATACTACGAAATTTGTAAAATATACGGATCTTGTAAGTTGTAACTATTAAGGTTGTTGCGATATATTCAAATGTTTTTTGGTTAATGAACATGTGGTGTTGTTTGGTTGGAATGTAGTGTTGACTTGATTACTATCCGACGTGGACCAATCAAAACCTTAGTAATTACTATGTGAGTCATTTTTAATAGCATATGTGGGGCCGGGGGCCGGGGACACAGATTGTCAAGTTCAAGTCCCATTTTGCGGGATTTTATTATTTAAGAATTGAGAGGTCATTTCTTCGAAACTGCCACGCTTCTTTTTAAGTAGTATTCACTAGGTCATCGGGTATTGGATATCTGATATCCATATCCGAACAAGTCAAATAATTCGGGATCGGGTAGTGAGAATTTTGGATTATCGGGTATCGGGTTACCCGATATCCGATCGGGTATACCCGAGTTATCCGATTTATTTTCTAAAATTAATAAATTATATTATTGTTAGATCTTGATTCTTATGAATTATTGAATTGTGATATTTATAAAGGATGAATGCTTGAACTTATTAATTTTGATGGTTATTGACTTATTGTGGATGGATGAAAGATGTTAATATGTATAACTTATGAATTTTGTATTTTTCAAAGTTTGTAGTTATTTTCTTTTAAATTCGAACTACTACAAGATTTTTGTATTCCTAAAAGTTTGTAGTTATTTTCTCTTAAATTCGGCCGAGGGCCGGGGACACATTGATCTTGCACAAATAAGAGCATTCCCAATGGAGGTGGCGAATTCTCGGCGATAAATCGCCGGTTATCGCCGAATTATCGCCGGCCATTGTGGCGAAGTCGGCGATAATTCGGCGATAATGTTGCCGTTGCTTCGCCGAGTGGCGTTCTAACGCCGGATTATCGCCGAGCGATCGCCGGCCACTGTGGCGACGCTCGGCGATAATCGGCGATAATTAAAATTTTTTTTTTTTTTTTTTGAACCCAACGGCTATTTTACATTCCACCCCTATAAATATTTCCTCCACTTCCTCCATTCATCACCCACAATCTTCATTCTCTCCATTTTCAATCTCTTCTCCCAATCTTCAATTTTCATCAAAATTATGAGCTTTTGGAAGAAAAGTTCCCGATCGGGTAAGGATAAGGGTAAGGGGAAAGAGTCGAGTTCACAAATTCCCAACACGGATGAAGCAAACGAGCAGTGGATGCAGTCGTTGTTGGCGATGGGTTCTCCTCCCGGCCAACTTCCATACGGGGGTCCGTCTCCTTTGCAGACTCCTCCGGCGCGGAGACTTTCTCCGTACTTCAACTCTGCCGGCAGAATGCCCTTTCCAGCCGACGATGTGTATCGGCCCCAGTTCGACACCCCCGGATCAACCCCAGGCGACCAAGAATCTCAGGCCGCGACACTGAGCGCGGAGGACTTCGAGGTGGAAGAAACGCCCACCGAGCCGCCTTCTAGGAGCGGGAGGGGGAAGGCGCCGGCGTCGTCGGCTGCGACTGATACGGGTTCCGATGAGAGGCCGAAGCGGGTAAGGACTACTTACACTCTGCAAGAGTCCGAGCTGATAGCCGACTGCTGGGCGGACACGTCACAGGACGCGGAGCGCAGCAACTACCAGACTGAGATCATATTCTGGGAGCGGATTGCCGCGAAGTACAGGAGCCACAAGACTGCCTCAATGAAGGACCATGGCAGCGAGGCGATCCGTCGGCATTGGGAGCGCCTCATGAGGGACTGCGGGCACTTCAACGGTATTTATTCTAACTTGATGACTCACATGACGAGTGGCCAGAACGAGCACATGGTCCGAGATGAGGCCATCCGGATGTATAGTAGCCAGTACTTGTCGACGAAGGGCTTCAAGTATTGGAACATCTACGATAAGCTGAAGGATCTCCCCAAATTCCGGACGGGAATGCACGACGCGCTGCACGGGAAATCGGTGCGCTCGCGACTTAGCGTTTCGGAGAGCGAGGGGAGCGCGGCCCACATCGACTTGAGTGGGGATGGTCCGCACGAGCGCCCGGAGGGAGTGAAGAAGGCGAAGGGGAGGCGGAAGGGGAAGGGCGCAACGTCGGAAGTCGCGTCGGAATCCGTCATCGACTTAGAAAAAGCCACTTATTCGAGCAATGTCGCCAATCTGACCCAGATGTACACGCTGTACTTCACCGGCGGCGGGACCCCTGAAGAAAAGGCGGCCCTCTGGAAATGCATCCAACACCTGCAGAGTACGCTGGGGCTCGATCCCGACGCCCCTCCGGCCCCTCCGTCTTAGATTTTTTTTTTTTAAATCTTTGTTTATTTGCGTTTTTTATTTGTAGTTTTTTTTTTCTCGTTGTATTATATTTTCCAATGATTAATACAACGATGAATTGTTCATTATTAGTCTATTTATTAAATACATTTGTAGGGAAAATTAAATAATATAAAAAATAATGATGTAAAAATGAAATGTTGAGTTAGGGAGAAATAAGGGAGAAATAAGGGAGAAACCAATGTAGCACTTGGCTAAAAACTGGGGATAAATTTTGGTGCTGATGTGGCGCTGATGTGGCAGGAGTTAGGGAGAAATAAGGGAGTTTTTAGGGAACTCCATTGGGAGTGCTCTAAGTTGCTCACATTGCTGGTCTCTTGTTGGGAATGTTACAAAATAAGTTTTGCTGAATTAGAACTAAGCTTTTGGTTGCATTTCACAAGTGTCTCTCCAAAAAGGTTGCGAATCGAAACAAAACAGATACTAGTTGGAGTACTAAATAAGAGAGAGTGAGAGAAATTACAAAAGAGAGTAGTGACAATGTTATATTATTCTCTCTCCATATATATCGCGGTTTTAATTAATGCGCGGTAGACAATACGGCAAAGCAACTTTGGTGAAGGACAATATTATCTGTGTGCATGTACTGCTCCTAACAGCTAATCAAGCTTAATCTTCTTCCTCTTGTTCAGCCTCAGCCTGAGCGCGGCTGCGAGCTGCTAATGAGGCGCGATAGGCGGCGACGCGGGCTTCATGGGTGGGGATGATCGTGTCTATGGGGGGAGGAGGCCTGCCTTCTTGCGAATGATGATGTCCCGGCGAGTTCTGGCTTGGATACAAACATGGAAAAACTGGAAATCGATGAAGTTTTGGCGCGCAGCGATAGCGGCGTCGCGGCGCTCCTCGTCGGTCCTGCCGCCACGGCTCTGTCGAGACTAGCGATCTCGGGTTCGGGTTCATCCATTTGTGCTCTTGCGTTTCTGTGTGTGTGTGTTTGTGTAATAAGGAAATAAGTAAAGATAGGGAGTAGTAGAAAAGAGAATGCCCAGTATTGCTTTGTATTTCATCCACTCAAAATGGTTTCAAATTGGAGTATATATACAAACAAGCGAAGGATCTAGATCCTAGGAGGAGGAAACCCTAATATAGCTAAAAGACAAAGAAGCTTAACAAACTACTATTGGCAGTGCACCCTTGAAAGGTGAGGTGTCATGTTCAATTCTATCCAATCCATTGGAGAGCATTTAGTATGCTGATCTGGACAAGCTCCATGCTGGCAATCTCAACTATCTTTATCATCATATTCACAAGCACTCTCTTATTCAATATGTTGAAAACTGAGAGATGGTGTGTATATATATATATATATGATTTGATTGAGACTTAAAGACTTGGCACTGATAGGTGACAAGGACCACAACTACCCACAATTATTACTCCTACTACTCTCTTAATTGCTTTCTTTATCGCTTCTAATTATATATTTTGGCCTAGCTTAATCAAGAGTATTGTAATTTAAAGAAAATATATATTCATTCATATTTTATACTCCCTCCGTCCCAGATAATTTGGGACACTTTGACTCAACACGGGTTTTAAGAAATCTAATGGAAAGTGAGTTGAAAAAGTTGGTGGGATGTGAGTCCTACTTTTAAAGTAGTATTAGTTTTATAATAAAATGTGAGTAGAAATGAGTTAGTGGAATATGAGGTCCACTACCGAAAATGGTAAAAGTGAAGTGGGACAAATTATGTTGAACGACCCGAAATGGAATACTGGGTCGAATTATCTGGGACGGCGGGAGTAATTTTCATAAATCTATATATTATAGTTTTGCGTAATTTCCAATTCCAAGCATGGTTTTAGATACCAAAATAACCTTATCTAATGGAGTACTATTTGTGGAATAAATAAGGGTCACATATAAAAACTTTACCTAAACTACTAGCTAGTCCAAAGTAATGAAAGTGGACTAAAATAAATTGGCATGGCAAATGGAGTAGTGAGTATCAATAATATTTTTGTGTAGTTTAATTGGCTTATAAAAACGAGTATTGGAATTAGTGAGTATCAATAATCTCGGAAGAATTAAAAAATATTTGTGGTTTATCCGTAACTTTAAAATTTGGCAAGCAATCTATGAAGCTTTCGCATTTTTTGCAATTGTGTCTTATTTAAAAATGACGAGCGTGCATGTTGCTGATTTTAGCCGTTTAACAAGATTTGTTAAAATAATCCTTGAGTTTTAATTAATTATTATTATATGTGCAACAAATATCGAGCACTATTGATTTGCTACCACCCATCGATCAGCTAATCTTACGAGCTCGATCGGTGAAATTAATTCATCTTTAAATAATTTAATAATAGGCAGAATTTAATTAATACTATTAGGACTTGGTTAAACTTTAACAATCATATTACTTAAAGAATATCAACCTTTTAATTTAGGCTAGCCAGTGACAACTGACAAGTCATTAAGGTTTCAAGATTTCTCAATTTTGTCTTTGTTTATCCAAAAGCAAGCTAGGGGGCATATTCACGCGACCTTGTATGATTATTGGTATATTTGATCATTTTTATTTTATATTTTCCATATATATTTTTTAAGGCATGCTCATTGTCATTGTCTGAATTTTTTAGAAATAAATAAATGCTTTTTTTTTGCTTAAAAGTATTCTTTTGACAAAGATTATTAGTATTTCAAAATTGATTAAATGATATAATCTGCAAAAACTCAAAGCATCACGATCGTACCAATCCTAATTAGTGTTGTTTAACCCAACCAGTTTGAGGCATTTTAAGAGTAATCCAAACCCAAATCCGTGTGGCCTTGACTTAAAATGGACAGTATCAAACTAATGTTCAATCGACAATCTCAACAGATGGTACCAGAGCCAAGGTGATTTCAGATATCGCCTGGATGATCCCCGATTAGGCTCGAGCCCTGAAGGATTCAGGTTGGAATCGGGCCCAAGATGACCCAGGGGCTAGGATTGAAACAACCAATGTTCGAGTTGGGCCTAGCTAGGATGACTCATGTTCGAGTCGGGCCCAAAAAAACTCAATGTGTCGACTGTATTCCCGATTTGATCTCGATTTGAGGGAAGATTTGTTGGGTGCAAACCCGTCCCACATCGGAGGGAGTTCAGTAATATACTTAACAAAGAAGAACTAGTAATATTATTTTATGAATAATATCATCCATTAATATTGTATAAATAAATATGCGGATCTCATAATTCATTAACATTATTTATTTATTTTGCTTACTTTCTCTTTCTTTTTCTTGTTATAATTATGAATTAAAGACTTATTTTGGGTGTATAACTATATTTTCTAATTTTACATATGGCTAAAAATCCAAAATGGATTTTGTAAAAGTGCACAAACATGATTTCATCAATCGAGACATGTCCCCACGACAGTTGAGATGAAGTTATAGGAGTATACCGTATACGTGTCTGACCCTTGGTATTTCTAACAATGCTGATTTTGTGGGCTCAATACAATAACCCATGAGTTTAATGATGCTAATTTTTATTTTTTACTTTAATTTTGTAGGAGTAAATGTGGCTATGTATATCCATTTTCAATAGTGCCGTCCGCGGCGAACGTCGTCCAATTTGGACGAAGACGGTGAAAGCTAGCCGCAGACGCGAACCTCAAGCTCAAGCGGCCCCTCAAGCGTCCGAACGTCGTCCTAATCAGATGATTTTATTAAGATATTTGAATTGCACTAGACACTCCACGCCAACCCTAGCCAAATAAATCCACAACAATAAATTGTGCATGACCAAATGATTGAAGCCCTTCAATGTCAATTGGGTATACGGGTCATCGCATTAGTTTTCAATTTTTATGATTTAAATTATGTTATTTTTAATTTTTAAGATTCAAATTGGGTATGTGTCACCTTCTTTGTCTCTTTGGGATTCATAAAACAACCATATTAACAATTTATTCGTTCGATTTCACGCATCATATATAAATAATAGGTAATCTATTACGAAACACAGTAATAAATATAGTATTTTCGACTTATGAAAATTATCCAACATAAAAATATCAATCAAACTAATATATACAGCCAAGACCATGAATCTCTTACTAACACATCTCTCGACTATTGCCAAAATAAAATTCCAACAAACTACACGCCATATAGTCATAATAAAACTCTAATTAAAACGACTCAACCCTTGTATTTTCCATCGCCAAGGATTCGAGGGAAACAAAATTCGGACAATGAATAACTAAGTTGGAATCATCATAGTTCCTCTTTTTCTTGATCTCTTGAATATCTTTAGTCTCGTTCGAGTAGTAAAATAGTCGAGCAGATGGATGCAAGGCGAGTAAGACTCCGCCATCTTCGAATGCTTTAACAGGATAAAGCATATTATGCTCATACAGTAAGATTTCTTGAATTATAGGATTATCTAAATATAAATCATTAGTACTAAATTCCGGGATCTGGCCAAAATAATGATCATAAAATTTGAAATAGTTTAGAAGAATATCACGAAATATGAGCATATATGGTTTTCTCTTGATAACACAATCCTTGGTCCATGATTTGTCATCTCCATATTTCTTCATGCACCAAATTTCTAACACATCCTTAGATTCATCATTGGTGAAGCACAAGCGCCCCCCCAAATTAGATATCGAATAATAGAAACCCCTTTCACAATTTTGAATACTAGGAGGACACGAAAAATAGTTAAATAGCTCGGTTTCAAGGTCGAGGCAATAGATCATAGGAGGGTTTTTTCTACCCTTGAGGTCAAGTATAAGCCAGTGAAGATTCTCATTCACCCAAGGAGGCACATTTTGCATTTGGGACATGAATTCCAATTGTCCCTCAACTGGGATGCTTTTCCACTGCCCTATTCCTAGATTGTATACATGACACGTACGGAGATTAGGCTGGAGAGCATTAAACCTGACAATCTTGTATTGACCACTTCTGCTTACTCCAAACCCAAATGCATAATCAGTCGAACAACACTCATGACCCATCTCGATCCTAACGTACTCACGAGTGATTGGATTGGATATGAATAGTTCAGACTTGCGGTCGATCATGAAGAGCAAACCATTAACCGAACTATGTATGTATGGCTTATAAGGGTTTGGAAAAGAGTGAGAGAGAACAGAACCTTTGGGTGGTTTATGAATCACTTCATTATCATCAATAAACCCCAATAAGGAGTGGGCCTTTGAGAATTCAATGGCAGGGGCCCGGGCGGATGACAAGGCTGCCTGACGACGAGAATGCAATAGGGCAAAGAGGGGGCTCTCCACCAGACCGCGCCATGACTTGCAAACACGCTTGGTTATCAAGATGGTCCGAAAGGGGAGTCTTGAGAGGATTTCGATGGTGAGTTCGGGTAGAAAATCATTGAATGGATCTTGATTCTTGATTTCCATAGTAATTGAGGAAGGAGTTTGGAAAGGAGAGAAGAGATCAAATAAACAGGTTAGGGTTTGATTCATCACGTAGTATAAGAGAACTATTTATAAATTATAATATTTCTCAGAAAAAGGAAAAAAAAAGATTATTTAATTATTTTCCATGTCTAGATTTAAAACTACATAAGATTTACTCCAAAAATTGTTTCCTTGTTTAAATATATTTGCACCGATCCTTATGAAATTTTAACGATGTGGTAAGTATTAGTTAAATGGTAGTAATTTTTAAATATTTTATTTTAATCTCAAATTTAGTTTTATTATATTTCCAAAGTGGTACACTCGATGGGCCTGGCTAAGGCAGTGGGAATGGGCTGGACGACCCATTAAACATTTATTGGAATAGGTGTATGGGACTTGCAGTATTAAATTCATGACCATTAATTTGATGTGTCTCGAATTTTTTTTTGAAGTATTTCTCGATTCATAAAAGCCGTGCTTTAATTGGACAACATTCTTACATTCATATATATATATAAGAACCGATAGAAATCTGAGATTATTTATAAAAACTTATATATTAATATAACAACACAATAAGATTACCATTATATGACGAATAATAAAAGTATTTGTTAGAAATTAGACAGTAAATAATGTGCTCTCCTTCTCATAGTAGATGAATGATATGAGATTTTAGAAGGTATTGTTTTATATATTAAATGGAAGAGAAAATAATATATTTATAATAATGTGAGAGAGAACTTTTTCCATAAAAGAAAATGTGACAATTTTTGTGGGATAAACTAAAAAGGAAAATATGACATCTATTATGGGAAGGAGGGAGTAATAATCCTGATATATTCAAAGCATCGAAAATTAACAAGTAATATGATGAATTAAGAGAAATTATTAAATTCAAATCCAAACCCAAACCCAAATCCATTCCAAAATTAATGGGATCTTGACTTACGAATCCCATTCTTTCCATATTCAAAATTAATCACGTGACAATCTCAAAATAAGTTAATCTTGAAAAGCTAAACAAGCTTATTTCAGTAAGGTTGGCTATATATCAATTTGTAACAGACATCATTGTCATAACATGTTAGACCATAATCAAACCTAAATCTCCTGTCTTAATGCAAGTAGACCAACTTTTCATTTTGAGGCCTTAAATATACAAAGAATGAGAGCTTCCAAGTTACTTACGACGTCGTCGTAATCTACGATTTCACGTTGCACGAGGGATCCCCCGACGACTCACATACGCGTCGGAGGATCTCGAAACCTACGACTACACATCACACGCACGCACGACCACCAAAGGTTAGAATTCGAGTAGTATCCGGGTACCCGTCTTTTTTCACATGTACAGTGTTAGATTGAACGATCCCGTCACAAGCCGAGCGCGAGCTCAGCCCAAGCCAGCGATGACTTCATCTCCGCCGATATGGAAGTGTCGATCCCATTCTCCAACATTGAGCACAGCTCCCGCATGGTCGTCCTCTGGCTCGAGTTAGGATGGATGCACAGGTTCACCACCTCGCATATCACTTTGAGGTCCTCGTATCGGAAATGCTTCAGCTCGCGATCCACTACGTACGACATCACGTCTGGGATTTCTAAGAACTCTTTTGCCTGCAGTCGAAAAGCAATAGAACCCGTGTTCATATAATCAAGACATGGTACGACAAATAAAAGAGTCGGTCGTGAATCGTGATCGCTAGCTCACCCAGTCGACTAAGCACCCTTTCTCTTTGCAATATGGAGGCCTTCCACTCACAATCTCGAGTAAGAGAATCCCGAACGCGTAGATGTTGCCCTGCACGTCTAGATGACGACCCTCCATCGAGCTCGGAAGGATGCAAACCGCTCCTTCGTTGCTTATCGTCCCTGAGCTCTTCTCCGATCTCGAGATTATCGTCTTCCAGCATTCGAAATCAACGAGCTGAGGGAAACGCAATAGCACGACTAAGTAATTTACACAGCACGACACGAGTAGGTAAGTAGGCAACTTCACCTTAGGGGAGAAGTCGTCGGTCAGATAGACGGAACTAGAATTCAACTCCGATATAGTAAACGGAGGGTCGAGCTGCGTGTGCAGATACTTAAGCCCCCGAGCAATCCCGATGATAATTTTCATTCGCCGCGTCCAAGAAAACTGGCATCCTTCCCCATCTGCAAAAGCGAATCAAATAGGCTCGTTTATAAGCACGACTCTGTTTCCTAGATTCGAGATATTTGAAACTCGGAACTCACAGTGAAGGTGTTCGTGAAGTGTCCCGTTAGATGCATACTCGAACACCAGCATCCTCGTAAACGGGCTGCTTTCTCTGCAATAGCCAAGCAGTTTCCCGGTGTTTTCATGGTTTAATCTAGCTAAGTCAGCCACCTGATCCATGGAAGCAGTTCGTTTTCGATAAATATCAAGATCATCGAACACGCTCGTTTAAACGTATCGAGAAAGGAATACCTCTTTTTGAAAGTAAAGCTCCAGATAACCTGTCCATTGATCTTCTTTGATACAGAAAGATATCACAGCAATCTCGGGCCCGCCTTTCACAGTGCCTTTGTATACCACACTATCCGGAGACGAACCGATGATGTTGCTGAAATCCTCACAGGCTAACTCGAGCTCTTCTCTGCTATATTTCACGACATCCTTCATTGCCTCAGAATCTGCACGAGCAATCAAGAACCAAGAAATTGTTTTCATGATAGCTTTGAACAGGATCGAATAAGCACGCTGAGACAAACAAGAAACGAACCTATGTACATGGTCATGTAATCTTTTGTGCTCGAAGACTTCTTCCACGGAATAATGATCGAAGGCCGTCTCTTCCACTTGTGAGCGATGGTGAAAACAGCAACCACAAAGAGCGAACCAATCAAGAACCCCGTCACTATTTCAAGAACCAAGATCCACACTGGTTTTGAGCTCCTCGATTGATGTCCTGACGGCCGATCTTCAATAGGCTTGTGCTTCGCGTTGACTCCCGTGTGAGTTTTATTAGGCGAAGCATTACCTGCACCCGCATTTCAAGGTTCATTGTATACACGTATCATTGTGACATAAGTTACGCAACGTGCAAAAGCTACGGGGTTTACCACATTGCGCAGCAGGACGCTGCTTGGGATCCTTATCTTGAAGGCAGTTCCCGAGAAAACTCGATCTATTATAAGAAAAACAAGAATGTTAAAAACAAAATAATGGTAAGGGAAGACATACAATAAACAATATACAGTAAGTACCTAGGTACGTAGTCCAAGCAACCGGGAATGCTTCCAACGAAAAAGTTGTGTGATAAGTCGAATACTTTCAATTGGGAGGCTCCGCAAAACCCCAAATGGCTGGTATTCGAAGCATACCTAAACGAAGCATGTCAGTTTTGAGCAGTACTATTCCTAGTCTAGTAAATGCAGTGCAGACATTTTCACGCGCTAAGAAATTTGCCACCGAACATTTACTTCGATTCAAAAAGCAAACACCTACAGAATCTTGGTATCGACAGCTAAACCAAATACAACATCTATGAATCCAAAAATGTGAAGGGATTTCTTATTGGAGAAACTGACTTTGACAACATAGCAAACGTATTTGGTTCGATAAAAAAACCACAAATCAAATCATTAGACGAGCATTAGAAAAACCAGACCAGTGCTTGGGATCTGTCCCGACTCCCTTACAGATATGAAGCACAAGCTATAGCATATTTGAGGATCGATAAAGCTCGCTACTTACATTCCATGCTTGACAGGCGAAAAATCAGAGCCATTCGCAGCAGGGATAGTTCCTAGAAGCTTGTTTCTATCGAGCCGAAGCTCCTCAAGGTATCTTAGGGTCCCGAGTTCGTAAGGCAATTTCCCAGTTAACACATTGGACTGAAGGTTTCTGCAAAAAGGAAAAACATATAAACCAACAAAGATCATACAAAATCCACAATGCAACTTCATATTCAACACTATTTTCCCACGCACATTTTCTGGATGCCGGTTAAGTTACCAATCTCGTGTGGGATTGAGCCTGTCAGCTGGTTCGACCCCAAATCCAACACCCTGAGGTTCGTCAGCCGGCCAATCTCCTTAGGTATGGTACCAATCAACAAATTCCCATGCAAAAGTCTGTCAAAATCAAGAGGGTGGGGACTCGTTCAACACAATCGCCAAGCCACAGTCGAAAAACCACTAACGGCCTAATGGGATAGAAAGCTTACAACTCTTGCAAGGCAGAGAGCTTGTGAAACTCCGGTGCAATAAACCCTTTTATAGATGCATCAGATATATTACTGCACAATTACAACCAGCAAACTATACCATCAAAGATCCAATTTTTCAAGAAATGTAGCACATCCAAACATCATAGCTCACTACATTACACATACGGAAATCGAAATCTTACATCTTTACGACGTGGTCTCCCGCGTTCGAGCAATAAACGCCGGACCAATTGCAAGGATCTGAAACAAGAGGGTTCCAATTTGACAGCACCAGCAAAGGGTCCTCAAATATAGCTCTCTTGAAAGCAGTCAAAGCTTCAACTATAACAAAATCCAGATTTTATATTGGTCAGAGAGATCATGCATATAAAGATTAAACTCTCTCTACTTCATACAAAAGACTTCAAATTTAAGATCTTAGAGAGACAAGCACTAGCATACTTCTTGAGAAGAGTAACTTTCAATCACAAATCAAGATCTGTGAAGTCTTGGAAGCTGAAAATTTACCTTCATTTGAGGGAAATGCGAAGCAATCGGTGAAGAAGAGTCCTAAACCGAGCAAAAGAGGTAAAGATATCATCTTTTTTACCACACACAACCCCTCCACACTCAAGAACTCATCTAAACAACAACAACAACCAAAATCAAGAGACCCACAAAATAAAACTCAAGAAAAAGGGGAAAAAGTGCTAAAAAGGGTGAAGCTAAAAAGCAGATGAAGAAGAAGGTGGGTTTATGAAAGAAGAGAAAGAGAAAGAGAAACAAAACCAGAATAAGAAAGCCAAGATTCTATCTTTTTTTGCACTAAGAATGTGGGGAATTAAAAGATAGCAAGCTTGGTAGCAAATCTTGAATCAAAATCAGTAACTACCGATGAAAGCAAAGGCTACTGGAAAATGAGAAGGAGTTTCCACAAATGAGGAAGACTTGGATTCAAAGAGAGGTGTTTGGTGTCAGAGAGAGAAAGAAAATGGATAAATTGAACAGAAAATCAAGGCTATAGCAGGAAAAAGGCAGAATGTTTTTATGTGATTTTGGTTTTGGGAGTAAAGAAATTGGCATTAAAATGGAATGAATTTGAATTTCTCAGTTATGTTTGATGCTGAAAGATGAGGACAAAGCAGGAAAAAAATGGGAGAGGGGTTTTAGTGGTTAATTAGCTTTTGCTTAAGCTAATCATTGTAATTATGGGATCAAGATTCAAGAACACCTCTTGCTTTCACATTCCTACCTTTGTTCTTTCTTTTTCTTAATAATCCATGCATTTCTTTTTCTTCTTTTTCAAGTGGCATGTGATCATAATTTTATATTTTTAAAATTTTATTATATTTAATAAATAGATATCATATTATAATAATTCATTTTACTAATTTTTATAATGAGATTAATGATATAGAGGTGAAATTAATTTTTTTTTTTTTTCACAAATTTCTTAAAATATAGTATCTGGTTACATGGAACATGTGGGGAAGGAAGGAAATATTATTATATTAATTCCTTTTTGAAACAATATTTTTTCTATGTTTTATTGAGATAATAGAGGACTTTGATTTATAATGAATTCATAATCCTAAATCTAGTTGATGAAATTGAATTAAAATATGAGAAATTATATTTATGTGGTTATGTCCATCTCATATTTTCATTTACCCATCAGCTATTTATTTATTACTATATAATTTGATTAAATATAGAATTATGTGATGGGGGTTAGGTAAATTGTCCCAAAGGAGCTATAATTTCCATAATTTGAAACTAATTTCTTGAATGTTGATATTATATTTAAGATTGCTTATTACACATCTAATTACATTATACGTACATTAATTATTATAGATAAAAGTAACATTTAATGAAAAGCTTCTATATGTAGTAGTATATCAAATATTGGATTCATATCTATATGGACTATGCTAATGCATATAATAATTATGCAAAAACTTGCAATTTTGGTGGTATATATTTGTAGTTTCATATCATGACATAAAACAGTACTAATAATTTAATTAGCAAAATTATTAGTGACGGTGATTTTTCGCTTAATCAAAGTGGGAGAATAGACTTTAATAGGTAGGAAAAACAAGTAGTGTACTTTTAAACAGCTGTTAACAACCTAATTAGCTGTTAACTAATTAGGTGCAAAGCTTGTGGTAAATAAGCTTTAAGTCCACACCAAAAAATTATGTACTATAAAATATATTTCGATTTCAATCTTTGTCTAAAGTCTATTATCAGTTGTATGGAGTATTTAATTTAATACTTTTGTTACATATGCGTATTCGTGTTTTTATAAAATTGAATGTCGTAAAGCTCGTGGATAATATAATATGTAATTATCATTTCTTTTAAGATAATATAATTTCAATAAATTTCGAGAAACCCAATTAGCTATTATATCCCCTCGGATATCTATTGGCATTAAAATTTATGAATATTTTATTTTCCGTTCCACTCTTATTACATCTAGGACTACTAGTATTTTTTATAATAATAATAATAATAATACAATAAACAATGTTTATTTTCTTAAAGATGACGAACACAGCCGCTCCCCTCCCTGTCCCACATGTCTGTATTAATTGGTTTAATTAAAGATAATAAAATTTAATATGAATACATATAATTTTAAATTTACAGACAATATAATTGTTGAATGCTGTCTCTGTCACTATGAGACAATTATTTTTTTAGCGATTTGAGTTCGAATATGTTCTAATGAGAGGATGGTCTTTGCTTGATGGTAAGTTTCAAGTAAGTAATAAAATAAATGAGTTAGGCCATAGTTTCATTTTCATCAAACACTTATTTCATCTCATTAACAATAATACACAAAATTTAAAATTTCTATTTATTTATTTATTTATAAAAAAAAATTAATACAATTCCATATTCAAAGTTGAGTATCCGTTTTATGAGGTTTAATTGAAGATGGATGTATCATATAATTCTATACAATTTAATAGTTATTTAGAAATAAATTAATAAACAATTAGTTAGACTTTTCGTGGTACGTCAAGTTTGAAGGTGTGGGTTTAGTCTTTCTTTAATATCACTTCGCATGTGCATTTTCAATCTTTTCTTTGACCCTTTTATGTTTGCCTCGTTCTTCATTGGAATATTTATTGTCTTCACATATCATTATCAAACTTTTTGAAATTATTTGAAGTTGGCTATAAATTATTTGACTCTTGTAATTTAAAGTTTGCTACAATTATTAATCTTTCTTTTGACTCCTGCAATTTATAGAGAGAATTCTTAAATATTAAAGTTTGCTATAATTATTTAAGGAGTTATGTAACATATTATAATCGATGTCGAACTAATTTATAGTGCTGAATTGTCTAACCCGTCATTGTTAGTTTATTTTAGATCATTATAGAACATTATTAATTTGTTTTTAGGTGATTTTAGTTTATTTTAGGTCAATTTATAAAATTCGGATGTCATTTTTAGATTATTTTAGATCATATTTACTATATGGCCTAAAAACAAACTAAGAGTGACCTTCGTATTGTCTAAAATGACCTTCGGATATAATTCTGCAATAAGATTGAATTTTGCATACATATCACGACATGTTATGCTACTAATAAATTAATTGCTCTGAACTAGAAAATTAAGTTGTTATTTAATTGTGTATACGTATATATGTACTTATAATTTTGATTCAATTATGTTTTAATTACTGCAGTGATATACCGAATTTGTTTATCTTTCATTTGGAATAGAATTTGTTTAACAATGAACTGATATAATAGTATTACCAAATATATATTACATAGGGTTATACATATAACTTGAGTTTTGTAACACATTGATAAATATACCCATATGTCACCAAACATGCATTAAAAAAAGGTTCGACCAACCATTAATTGAATAATGCTTATGTCCATTATTCCACATAGTCTTGTTTTCTATGTATATATTGTGGTAAACATCATATACTTCAAATAAAGGAGCATACCTTACTTCCCAAAATTATGATTTGGTTGTTATGCTGTCCCATTCAGAATTTAACTAATAAATTTTGGAGTCATAAATTAATTTATAAGTATCCCACTTTAAATATTTCTACTTTTATAGGTGAAGGTCTCTTGGCCTGCACATACTCCCTTTTCACATAAATACAAACCTTTTTTTTTTTCAATATTTGCAATTCACAGCAACACATTTCACTATGGTTTGTGTTAAACAAAATATTTTATGTAAATGCTTAAACTAATTACTATATGACATTCTAATAGTAGGAAAAACTACACACTTTAAAATATACATATAATAACTCTATTAACAATGTGTTTGAATAAATAATTTGTCTTTTCGTTTTCGTTTTGTTTATAGGAGTGCAATTTAAGTTTCTATTCATTTGTATCGGTTCAATTAATTAAAGAAAAATCTAAAGGAAATTATAACTTCCACCAAATAAACTGAAAAATAATCTCCTGGTTGATTAGTTTTCAATACACGCGAATTAAAGTAGATTGATTTGTTTGCAATTAAGGTTTAATTTATATAGTATATAGTAGCTATTTGTGACTTATTCAAATCCTATATATGTGTAAGCCATTGTACTATCCTAACAACTTCATATGCCTTTAATTAAATGCATTAATACCTACTCATATTTAATTGATTTGCACCTCATATTTAATGGGTTTGTAGTCCGTACTATTTATGTGAAATTTGATCAATAACAGTCTTGAGAATTATTAAAACTGGACAATGGTAGTGCGGCTGTCGCCATGTATTAAATTACTATATGCTATGTAATAAAAAAAATAGTTTGACCTGAAAACATTGAATTATGTTTCTATCTGAACACCATCAAGATTGAAGATCAATGCCCTGTCAAAGTTGGTCCTATTAAATTCATGTATTTTCATCATAAAAACTTGGTCATAATTTAGTGTGGCTGATAGCCTGCTAATTAAGAAATGTCTCTGAATAATTAATCAGAAATACTACTAATAATCAGCTTTCAATAATAATACTTTATGATAACTAAACAAAGTAAGTAGGTGTTGAAAATTTTTGGTACAATCTATGACTTTTAATAGATACCTAAACATTCACTCATAGTGGATTATAGCTTGTAATATGCCATAGCTCACATATTAAAAAGCTAATTATATTTTAATCACAATTAGAAAACTATGTCATAGTATATATATACACACAATTAGATATACTTAATTAATTAACTTATTTAATCCCTCTCTAAACAATAACATGAACACATATTATACATTGTTGAGGTAAGGCAAATAAATCTTAAGAATAAAAAATAAAATAAAATAAAGGAAGATGCCAAATTAAATGGGGTGGGGGTGGTCCATCTGCTTCTATAACTATATATTCATGAACTACTATTCGTGCTTTCAAAGGAAGGAACAAAGCACATTTATTGCACTTTCCTCTCAGCTTTCTTCATAGCTATCCAATTAGCCATAAATAGTGTGTTAGCAACAAAATTCTACTCCATTTAATACAACTAGTTAGGATAAATTCATGCTTCTAATTGAAATTTTTTATTTTCTCACCAAAAGCAGTAGTACAATCTAATTAGCAATTATACCTCTCTTAATTGACAATTTAACTAGAATTTCCAAAGTTGGGCAAATGAAAAGTTAGGATGAAAATTCCATATGAGATGGATATATATAAATATAGGGATGTGATTAAATATAAATTCTATATATTTCACAAGCTCAAAACTATGATCTGAACCGTTAGAAAATATCAACAGATGACAAAATAGCAGCAATAGAAAATGTTAACACAATGTCAACGGTTGATACTGTGTTGATATTGTGTTGACATTGTATTGACATTTTTTGTTGCTACTATTTTGTCATTTGTTGATATTTTTTAATGATTCAGTGTCAACACAGTGTCAACGTTCTTTTTTGTTTTTTGATTTAATCAACTTCAACTTAGAATCATAGTTTGAAATTTGTATAATATATGAGTTTGTATTTTATTACTACCCTAAATAGATAATGGAGTACATATCAAATCAGTTTTTCTACATGGAGTATATTTTGTCAAGCCCATTTTCATAAAAATATCTTTTGAAAGTGGGCTTTGATCTTTGGTGGGGACTCCAATAAAGGTCCAATTAGATCTAGTATTATCCAAATAATTGAAAGTGGGCTTTCACTACACCATTATGAATAGTTATTTAAGCTGCAAAACAAAATAAGTATGAAATTATTCATAATTTAATTTGAACCCAAAATCATAAATTCATTTAATAAGGTGATAAATCCATCACAGATCTTAATGATTTAATGGTGGAAATTGGATCCAAGTTTTTATCATAAGAAGTGTTTTCGATTTAATCAACTTCAACTTAGAATCATTTTTAGCCCTTCGATCTTGAAGATTTAGGTTGGATGTGGAATAAATATAGAGCATGTTCCACTAAGAATGAAATATTCCATTTTATGGATGCAGTTAATTTTTTTTTTCTTAATTAAAAGTGTTAATTAGGTATGTGCCTAACTTACTGTGGCCATAGGTAATAATCAACCACCGGCTAACGGGCAAAGTGGTTATTATTGGAATCAATATCATCAATCCACAATCCACAATCCACTAATTAACACTAACCTTGATTAATTAACAGCATTATCAATTAAGTGTTATATTTAGCTAAGTGATGGGACATGCCCTACATTATCTTGGACAATTAATTAAAGATTTAATTAATTAAAACTATGATCACACTATCATGCATACTTTTTCGATAGTTAAAATATTCATAATTATATTGTGCCCGACATACATTCATGCATTGACACGATATCACAAAGTCAACACTTTACACAAGTGTAGAATAATAATAAAAAAAACGATAGAAGTTAAGTTTGTTAATTTTATTTGAGAATATATTTTTAAGGTGAATCGCTTCGTTGATATGAACTTATGTATTACAATCTACATATATATGTAGAACGATGCAAATAGCCTATTCCAAATTGTTAATCACCTACGCATTTATCTGGTTTGCGAAGAAAGTGTCCCATCAAGAGTAAATAGTGAGTTCAGATGGTATGTGATATATTGATACCTAGTTTTTTAATAGATAAATTAATTTTTTTAAAGTTGTGTCACAGACAGGGATGCCAATCTAGCCCAAAACCTACGGATCGACCCAAATAATCCGGTAAAATTATAGGGTTAGGGTTGGACCCAACCCGAATGCAGAATAGGGCTACACGGGCTTGACCCGTTCGGGTCGGCGGATTATGCGGGCTGGCCCGGGTGGGTTGTGGGTTAGCCCATGGGTTGAGCATTTTAAATAAAAATAAAATAAAAAATATAATATGATGTATATATTACAATATCATTATTAAACGCATCGTTGATATATGGTAATCATGTCTTCTCTCTCAAATGGAAAGTTAGAATTTATTTTTTGGGTATACAATTATGAATGTCATTCAACTCATTTGAAATACATGATTTCCATTTAATTGTAGTTAGGTTCACGATATGTTTACGTATTTTATTTCAATTTTCAATTCCTTCTCTTGATCACTTACTAATTTACTATTTGTGACAATTTATTTTTTTGTAAGTTAGAATATTGGATTTGATAGAAGTAACATATGAGATCACTTTTGATCTGAATAGCCCGTGGATTAGCTCGAAACCCGAAGATTTAGGGTTAGGGTCGAAAATTCATATCCCGAATAACCCACACCCAAATAGCTTGAAAATCCGAGTGGATTGGCCCAAACCCGAGCGTGTTAGCCCAATTGACATCAATAGTCACAATGGTTTCAAACCCAAGGCTTTTGGCTTAAGACATTAATCACATTACCACTTGATCAACGAAGCACACACGTATAATACCTAGTTTTATTACTTAAACAAATTGAAAAATAACTATTTAAGTCAACAATGGCTTGACATAATTTATTAGACAAACAATTCAATTTAACCAAAAGTACATATAATAAATGAAGCATGCAACAACTTGCAACAAAATTACAAATATTAACATTATCACCATCAAAATTTTCATATATATTGCTGGCGCTGCGTAGATAGTTGCTGGTTTACAACTAATATTTATTTCTTAGTTAATCTCTGCTAATTAGTTCATTGAACAAGAGCTACCTACTAAAGTGAAATAGTATAATTTAATAATCACAAACTGCATTAAATTAACCAATCATGGTTTCCAATAATCTTTTAGATAGATAAGTTCTGATTAGAATTAGTAAAACCTCTAAACTTCTCCAATGGTTTAGAATGGTTAATTAATTTAATTATCATTTTTTCATGTGGATTACGTCCCTACATGCATGTGCATAATATATATAGACAAGAATTCATCCAAGCATGAAACATGATTTACATAAGGAATAATAGTCACTTGAATCACAAAATTTGTTCAAATTTTAATCAATCCCATAAAGTTTAAAAACAAAATCACCAAGTTTCAATTTTTTTCAGTTGTCTAATCTGTGTTCTAAACAACCTCTTCTGACAATACTCAAAACGACATTGTTTCATTAAATTAATTAAGTTTTCTTTTGTTTTTCATTTTCTTATTTCAATAAAACGATGTTGTTTTATAAATGGATGGAGCAATTGGTAAAAAAAAAGTTTGATTTAAAATTCTCAAACCCTATGGGTCCGCCGTGAATTCAACCAAACTTCCTCACTTAAACGACTTTTATCCATTTATATTTTTTTGATACAATGAAAAACTCGAAATGACAGAATGGCAAGTGTCAATCCATCAATAGTAAAAGCGAATCACACCTCTTCCTTTAAGTATTCGAGCCCGTTCACTTCCTAATGTCACTCAAATTATCGATCACTATTATCCATCCACATAAATACTCTCTTTGTAACAAACTTATATATACATTCATAATATTGAAGAAACCTATCTCATGATGACAAAAATACATCCAAATAGATCAGTGAGTAGCTCTTCTCTCTCTTCACCGGAGAGGGAGAGAGAAACATTCACAGTGTGGATGAAATCTCTGGTGTTCCATGGAAACGGCTGCACTGTGTTCAACTCAGGAGGTGAAGTCGTTTTCCGAGTCGATAATTATCAGAAAAAATGCAGTAGAAAAGTCTATCTCATGGATTCAAGTGGCCAAACATTGTTCTCTATGTATCGAAAGGTAGGTTTTTTGCATAAATTCATTCATTATTCGAATGAAATTTGGTTAATTAATTAATTAAATAATTAATTTATGGTGGTGGTTTTTTTGGCAGAAACTATATTTTTGGGGGTTTTGGGAAGGTTTTAAGCACTCAAAAGGTGGCAAAGAAGAGAAGAAGCCATGGTTTAAAGTGAGGAGAAATCACACAATTTTTGGGAGAGAAATTTCGTGTCGTGTTGTTCTTAAATTGGAGGAAAATAGTGAAAGTTATTATAGAATCATAGGATTGGAAGGGAAAGCTTCACTCAAGATTGTAGATGAATTTTCAGGCCACCTTCTTGCTGAGGTACTAGACACATTTTACGTTGTATATTTAGTTCGATTCTAATTTCTTAAAAGAACTTTATTGAAGTAAATTATTGTTACAAATTATCGGAAAATTAAAGCTCGATATGTTATTTTATTTACTTATTTATTGCTTTAAATTTTTATTTAATTTGTGTATTTAATAACGTCAATAATAATTTAATTTGGATGTATAAACATCAAAATAAATGCGTAAAAGTAAGCAAATAATGTACTAGTAAACGGGATGTTGGCCACATAAAATAAATTACGTGACATTTCTCGAGAGATAAAAACTTTTTACTAGTATCAATTAATTGGAAATTTACTTGTATTTATGTGTGTGTTTGTGTTTGTGCAGGCAGTTCAAAAGCAATCATCAGAAGGGATTCCATTGGGAAATGACGTGGTTACGCTAATGGTGGAATCAAATGCTGATCAATCTCTAATTATGGCTCTTGTCACCATCTATGGTTTGATCAACAATAGGATGTAAATATGTGTATATAAATACAAAGTTTTATGTGGAAATTAGAAGAGAAATTCACAGAGATGATCGATTAGGTTTTTGAATAGGGAAAAGGTTTTATGTATTTTGTAGTTCATGTACATATTAATATACTATATATGATGAGATGAATATATGTATTTCCTAATTCATAAAAAATATTGTACTTGAGAAGCTCCACATGTATTGATAATACTAAATTATTTTGAACAAAGGAAACACTAACTCTAGCTGCGTTCATGTTTGAAAAATACCTAACGATCAAAGGTAAAATGATAACCAATAAAAGCCAAAAAGATATACCCAACAACAAACCAAGATCATAACGGGAAATCCCGAACACCATCCAAACTTATGCGAGAGTCAACCACTATACGAATAGCAAGAAAGTGAAGTCGGCATGCCAATATTCATGATCTTAGGGTATCCCATCTTTCACCGAAGTCCCGGATCTCATCAAATCCCTAGCATCACTTAAATTATCAATCACGGGTCCCGACAAGAATGAGAAGTTTGGGCATCAGCCTCCAGTCTAATTATCAAAGAGCGAAAATAAGTGTTTATTCAGGTCGTAGCACGTGGAATATTGTCTTGTTGTGAATAACCCAAATAGACCATACTACTATCACTTAGGACATTAATTAAATGACCATGCCTCAATGAATGTTACAATTATTATTGATAATGATTATGATAATAGCTATAAGTGCTTGTCACAACTTTAACCACACATTTTGGAGAGTCCATTCGTGCACAATACATATAGATAAGAAAATTAGTTCTTGAGCCAAAGAAGGCTAAGTTTAACAACTACTTTTGTCTTAGTATATTAATCCAAGCAGCCACTACCTTTCATTAAAGATTATACTTATCTTCATCTTATTTTAATTTGAGTCATTTTCCAATGCAAAATAGATAAGAGTTTAGTTATCCCTTTCCCCACCCAAAATTACACCATGAAAAAGTCACATGTCAATTAGATGTCAAAATTTTGTTTTGCATCTTGTAAATTTGGATATATATCATGGAGCCTACTTATAATACTGCAAGTAGTGGAAATTGACTTTAATGGCGACGATGCCGACTTATTTGTAATGTCACAAGCCATGATAGTCTGGTGATTTTATTTTATTTTTATTTATGTGCAGAAACAAGTGATGTAGGATTAAAGGTAGATGGTGGGATTAATATATCTGGCTTGATCAATAATAGGAGTATATACTGTATTTGGATCTTGATTGATCTAGACATGCACACAAATATGGATAAGGCTTTTGAGGAAATTGACTGTTTTTTAAGCTAATTTCGGGTACGGATACCCGATGCGGGTATTCAGATACCCGGGAAGCTGAATTAGGCCGGGATCGAATAGGAAAAAATAGGATTTCGCGAGTGCAGATACCAGTACCCAACCCGAATGTAAGAACAATTTATGTGATATATTCATAAATAAATACTTCACTAGTCTCTGCATATGCCAACAAAGCAAAGTATATTACAGAATCAAAAAAATAAAGAAAGAAAAAGAGAAAAAAAAGAATCAGCTACTGAGGCAGACTTCTGCAATGGTGAAATGACCCTTGAAGATTTTGTATTACATTCAATGAAATGAAGAAACAACCACATTTATATATAATTTACAAAAAATTTATTCTTGAAATACTCTGCAAAATCTGTCAATATGAGTCCACCCAAGCGCCGGTTGTTAACATACCTACATACTGAGCCGAACAGGCTTAGGCAGCGCTACGATGATTCTTTTTGTTCTTGAGGTTGCGTACTTTCATCACGAGTTGTTGTCGTTCGCCTTCAACTTCTGCAAACTTGAGACTTATTTCTGAATATCTCTCTTGCATGTCCTTCAGTTCCGCCTCCATCAATGCGTTTCTCTCCTTCAGCAGTTCCATTTCATTCGTTACTTCGTTATGATGCCTAGAACAGTCTTGTGTGTCTGGTAGACTGTCGTTGTGGCTGCAAATATCGATGCAATCTTTATTCTCAGTACCATTTGCAAGCAGAGCGGATTTATATATCAGCAATGTGAGAAATGCATTGATAATGGCACGTACCGGTTAAGATTGGATGAATCTTCATCACCATTTGTTGATTCTTCAGCGGATCTAGCATCGGAAATCTGCAATAAGGAGGAAACATTGTTTAGACATCTGTGAAATAAATAGTTTGTAGGCTATTTCATCATCGTCATGAGGAGAGTTCGATAAACAATCTTTTTTTGTCTCCAATATGTAACTGTGGAGATTCTAAGGCTAATCAGATCAAAGCAAACACAGCAAATTTTACACACCTTTTCAAGTGCATTTTCATATTGAATGGTGGTTTGGTTGAGCACTTCCATTCGTCGTTCTAACTCTTCGATTTTGTAAAGAAGATCCTTTTCCCTCTCAAGAAATGCATTACTTGATATTTCCAGAGTACTTTCCCTTAACTCGATCTGACCCTGAAATCACGAGTTTGGAATCAAAATCTGACATATGATAGCCCATTATAAATTTAAGAAACACCGTTTCTCTTACTCTTTGTAGTCGAGGATGCATTACAGTACAACATGTAATGACATGTGACAAGAGTCGATAAGGTGCAGATTTACCTCAAGTAGCTTAATTCTCTCCTTAAGATCTACGACTTCTTTGGAGCCACGAAGAACAGGCTTGATAGTTTTTGAAGTTTCTTTGATTACATCCTTCATCTTCTTCTCCATGCTTCTGAGGGCATCTTCATTCTTCTTCAAGTCTTCTTTTAGTTGAGAAACTTTTTCCCTCAACTCCCCATTTTCCAACTCATGCTCCGATAGAGAATGCTTTATTTCATCGTACTGTGAGTGAAGAGAATCTAGCTCTGCCTGCAAATTCCAAACAATCGATTCTTTTTCTTCTAGAAGACATCTCATTTTATTCAATTCCTTCTCTGAGTCCTTGGCATCATTTTTCAGTAATGTAATCCTGTTTTCTAGCACAGTTCTTTCTTCATTCCCATGCTCCACAAGTGACTCCATTTCCTTAACGGAGTTCCTCATTTGTTCCAACTCATGCAACAGTGTCTCCTTACTCCTTAAGTCCTCCGACAACGTTTTATTCACTGCTCTGCATGTCTCAATCTCATCCTTGAGCCTTAAAACTTCTTCTTCGAGGAGCCCTTGGGTTTCTTCGGTCTGCTTTTTCTGATATTCAAGCTGCAATGTTTTTTCATCAATGTCTGACTGCATCTTTTCTATTTGATTAGCCATGGATTTCACCTGACTGGCTAGCTGACTCAAACTATCCTCATAACTAGTCTTGACTGATTGATGTTCTTCAGAAGCTTTCTTGATCACTTCTTCTAAATGGAATTTCTGTAGACGAAGCTCGTTCCCTTCTGCTAGAGATTTGGCGGCCAGTTTCTCATTGGATTCAAATGTAGTCGCCAGCTGCACAGAAAGCCTTCTAAATTCCTCCTGAATCCTCTTTGCTGTGCTAGCATTTTGCGACCGTGTTTTTCTCAATGTTTCTTCAGCTCTTATAGCTCGCTGCTCCTGCTCCACTTTCGAGCTCATAAGAGATTCCAGATCAGCTTCGAATCCTTGTGCTTGGTTATCAATGTCTTCCTCCAAGCTCTTGACATGAGCTTCTAATTCACTAACTTTGGAAAATGCATCCGCTGACTCTTTTGATTGCCTTTTGAGTTCATTCTCAAGTTTTTCTATCTGCATTTCAAGTTCATGATATGCATCCTCAGATTCTTTTGATCGCCTTTTGAGTTCATTCTCTAGGTTTTCTATCTGCATTTCAAGATCATGAGTAGTAGCATACGTTGACGAACATTCATACTGCATTTTCAGCTGCTCCTGAAGCTCGCTCTGCTCTAGCTTATATGACATTTCATGATTCTCTTGCTTCATGATTTCATAATCAAGAGCAAGCTGCTCCATTTGCATCTCAAGCTCGTCTTTGTCTCGCTTGTAGATTTCTATTTCAGTACGCATGTCCATGATCTGTTGTTCTAGAAGATATGCTTCCTTTGTATCATCATGCTCCTTCACGAGCTCCTCAAGAGCCTTTTGTTCTTCATCTTCATTGTCAGTGTCTAATCGACGTTTGTCGCCTGCTTCGTGAGATTTTTCTTCCATGTCTTTAGTTGATGATCCATTAGACAGGTTCAATATCTCTCTGTCTTTCTGCTCCAACATCTCATCAAGGTCCTTCACTGCAAGCAATAGTTCAGAGTTTGATTCCTGCGTCTTTTGAAGTTGAACTCTGAGATTGGCATTTAGTTCTTTAGCATGATTCAGCTCTTGTCTCAGTTCTTCAACCATTGCATAACCCTCCCTTCCCTCAACTCGCGAATTAGTTCGATTTTTTCCTTCGTCTCGACTCTTTGAAGCTTTAAGTATACCACATTCTCCCTTCAGAGCATCTCTTTCCTCTCTCACGCAAGCAAGCTCTCTGAAAAGATCTTGCCCCCTTTTGCTCTCCTTCACAATCTGCTTCCGAAGAGTCTGAAGTTCTAACTCAGACATCTCTGCTTGTCTAGATAAAGCAGCAACTTCGGATTTGAGCTTCTCTATCACAATATCCGAGGACTCGTCTGAATTCTGCCTCAGGAAGGTATCTCTTGGAGTGTCAGACGAGTCGTCTGTACTAACTTCAAGGGCAGAACTACCTAACCAATCCCACTGTGACCTTTGATGCTCTTCATACACTGCAGGCAAAGCATCAGAGTTCAGCCTCGAAGATGGTAGAACTGCAGCTGGATCCTGATGGACACTGCTATTCTTGATTTGAGGTTGCCATGGTATCTCAACTCCAGAACTGCCATCAGAGCTTGAAACTGTGAGATCAGATCCACTAGATGCTCGACGGTTGCCATTGAATTCAACAATGGGGGAAACAGTCTTGTTCAATGGCTGATCCTGCTTAAAGAAAAGGAAACAAAGCACAATCAATTACGACTATCAACTTGAGTTCTACCAAGGAAAGTAGTTTATGAAAACAAGAATGCAGAACGAGAGATTACATCAGAACTACTCTTTACATTTCCATCTTTGTCACCGTTATCCAACTGCGACTTGAGGCTGTTTTCTTTATATATTTTCACAGTCTCAGTTTCTTCAATCTCTCTGCAGGAACAATAATCACTCTCAGTTCATTGGAGCTTAGTAACAAGTTTAGAGAAAAAATAACTATAATAATCAACAGCACCTCTCATCAGTAGACTCTTGCATCCTCTGAATTGATATCTGTAGAGATACATTAATATAGCAAGCAAATAACGAAACATCAATCCAAGCTAAACAAATGTATGTCATGGTTTCAAATAGGAGGACTTACATTCAAAACAGCTTCGGTTTTTGAGTTCTTGAGGGGAAGAGCAACCAAGGAAACCTTATTTAACTCCACATAGTTTGAGAAATCAATTGAGGCTTCTCCAAGAACTCCACCTTTAGACGACCCCTATCGCACAACATAAGAGAAATGTTAGCTTTGGATCATTGCTTGGCAGCAGAGCAAAGCATAAATATCATCTGTGCAACATTCCATACCGTCCCTACAACAAAGTAGTATATCCTCTCCTGAATCTTCCCTGTTTTTGGCTCTCGATTGAACTTCACAGTCTCGTACACTGGATTCTCCCAGAAACAACTCCCATCTCGAACGGATGCCTTATCCGATTTAACTGTTGGCTTCCCAACATCCGCAGGAACAACAGATATCATCAATGCATCCCCTCCAATTTGTGGCACCTAGCATTTCAAAAGAGTGATCATCACAAATTCAATAATTTCATCAAATTTTAGTCTCAATAGTACAAATTTCCAGCATAAGACTCCAAACCGAATGATGGAAAAAACAATACTAGTCCAAATCCATTGCAAAATACACAGAAAACTCAAATGCTAAACAACATCTAGCCTATCAATTCACAACACCTCCCATCACATCACCACTTATTCCAAAAGATCCAATCTGTTTTCGCTTTGCTCTCAATCTTCAAATGCATTACCACATCCAATCAAAAATAGGCACACACTAATACAAACAAACAAACACAACATGCGCAATCAGAGAGAGTAATTCACCTTAGCTGCATGAAACTGCAGCTTAAACACTACTTTGACCTTGTTCTTCTCGCTCCTCCACCTCGCCGACTTAAACATTTTCCCCCTACTTCACCCGCACCTCAGCATCACCTTCTGATCTCACTCTTCACGAACCCGCCGGAGCTCCGCCAGAAGCTCACCTGAGCTCCGGCGACCGCCGCCGCAGAATCACCATCCGCTCAAAACATCATCAATGCAATCCGAGCTCCAATTCGCTTTCCGAGCTAGGAAAAAAGCCAAAACAAAATCGAAACGCGCTCAAATTCAAGCGGCCAATCAATCGGATCAATGCTGAATGAAACTCACTGCAATCCTCACTTGTTAATGCCGAAACTGAGGAAACCGCAACTAAAAACGAGAGAAATCAGCGAAACGCAGATCTAAAGCTGCTTCTCTCTGCTATTTTCGCTGCGTTCAATGCTCTGTTTGAGCTGAGAAACGGTTTTCTCTCACTAAAATCTGATCTCTCTCTCTCTATACGTAACAGTATTTCTGTATGAATGAGAGAGGCATTATTATGACAACTCTTTATTTATTATTCAAATTTCCGTTTTTATGTATTTCGAAAAGTATTTAATATTTCTTGGTAGTGGAAAAAGAGGAATTAAATAATGGGAGTGGGAAGCTTCTGTGGTCAAATTAAGATAACCATGAATTTATTAGGTGTAATTTATACATACTACAGTATTTTAATATTTCTGGATTTTTGCTAATTATTTTTGTCTATGTTTACAGAAATGCCCTCTGTAGAACGGTTGTTTTCATTTGATATGGGGGGCGATATGGAATTGTAACATATGAATTTAAATTATAGTAAATGCCAGAACTGCCTGAATATATGTCTATTTTACGATTTTGATCATATATTTTATCTTTTGAATTTTTATATCCTGAATATTTCAACTCGGATCACAATTGGTCATACACTAACAATTCCATCAATTTTTAATCGGTTTTAACCCGATTTTGATGGTTTAACAGTCCCATTCGGGTTAAAACGGTTTAAAATTCGGTGAAAATCGAGTTAAAACTGTTTAAAAATTGACGGAATTGTTAGTGTATGACCAATTGTGATCTGAGTTGAAATATTCAGGATGCAAAAATTCAACAGATAAAGTATAGGACCAAAATCATAAAATGAGCATATATTCAATATCAATTTAAATTATGTTGTTAATTTGTTTATTTTTAAAACAAGATTAATTCATCATATTAATGTTAAGTTAGTGAATTTCATTTATGATCTTTACAATACTAGTAATTTCCTTTCTAAATAGATTACTAAACTCGAAGTCAATTTTGGAAATATTAGTGGTGGGACATAATTGCTAGAGATGCACAAATGTGAATTTACTTATTTATTTTCAAATAATTGCAAGTAACTCACTTTATGTTGTCACCACATAAAAACAATCATTTTATTGCAATTGGGTATTACGAAATTATAAAATAAAAGCTTAAGAATATGCATTTAGCACGGCGGATAAAACAAAAGTCAAAAGTAGCAATAATCTTCGCAAAATTCTTTATTTTAATTGATAAATTGTTCTTTAGATTGTTCTTTAGAGAGCTTTTCTTTTAAAAAAGGCAGACCAGTTTTAATGTTTCGTGTTTTTCAATCTCTAATGATATTGAGAATTAATAATGAGGCCAAAATATGAAATACTCCTTAATTTGTGTATATTGTATAGCGATATGAATAATCTTTATTCATATTATAGGCGTGTGATGAATTAAATAAGAATATTTTCAATAATCCTTATTCATATCAGGCGTGACACGTTAAATAATAGTGCTTTTAATCTTCTTCATATCAAAGTTGAGTAGAATTTATTAAATGTTAAGAGATTGATAATATTTTATCATGATACGAGTAGTTATTGTCACACAATAATTTTTTACTTTAAATATAACCAAATGGAACCACCGACATCACATTTATGAAATAACCAAGCTCCCATACCTTACGGTGTGACTATAAACGAATCAATTGTGGTAATCATTTAATTTCTTTTAAAAAGATACCTCTAATCTAACTATTTTAAAATATTCTTATATATTCGATGTTTCCTCCTTACAAAATACTAATCGAATCATTTCCAAAAATTAAATTTAAAATATTTGTTTAAAAAAAGTTGAGAAAAGGGAAAACAAACTAACAAATACAAAAGGAAAATAACAAAAACTAAAAATAATACTAATATATAAAACAAAAGGTTAACATAAAAGGAAAATTATGTATCCTTATTAGTAGTTTACATATTATTATGAAATTCTAATTTCAAATAAATGATTCCATTATTATTTCATTGAATTTAGACCTATTCACTATTTGTTTTATAAAACTTAATGATGATATTATTTATCTTTATTCACTATATAGGTGTTAAAGTAATTATTATATACTCTCCCGTCCGCGAATAGGAGTTCCATTTCTCCATTTTAGTCCGTCCACGAATAGGAGTCTCTGTTCATAATTACCATAAATGGTAAAGAGGCCCCACATTCCACCAACTCATTCCACTCACATATCATTTAAAACTAATATATACAAGTGGGACCCCTATTCCACTAACTTTCTTCCACCCACTTTTCTTAATATTTCTTAATACCTGCACCGATAAGAAATGAGACTCTTATTGTTGGACGGAGAGAGTAATAGTTGTGGCTATTTTTTAGTGTATTTGACAGTCTTGTTTTAAAAAGAAGTCGAATGATGAGTTGTCAAATCAAAATTTTCTGATTCGATAAATAAAGGTAATTCATAACCGAAATTTGTCACCTTTTATGGCAAGAAACTTCTTTAAAAATCTATTTTCCAAAGTGCACAGACACTTTTGCTACTTTAATACTCTTTATTTCGGCTGATGTGATTTTTTGTTCATTTTCAGATATTTTTAGGTTAAATTATCAAATCCAGTCACTATAATTAGGATAAATGTGCTTCTATTTAATATTTGCCCCATGTACCGTAGAATATATATTTTCCCAATCTATTATTTTCAACTTTCCCAAATTTATATGAAGTGTAGGGGCCAAGAGAACTAAAGTTTAAGGGATAGCAATTGAATTAAATTCTCAATTTAATAATATAAGAAGTACAATTATATCACATGGGATACGTCAAAAATAGAAGAAACATGAGTCGAATTAATAAAATATTTCTTACATATATTTCACACACACACACACACACAATTACCCTACAGTACGTACAAGTAGTCAATTAATTTATTAATACATTTGCAGGTGAATTAAATAAGGACATAAATAAGTGGGTGATTAGTTTATGTTAAGAAAACGACCTTTTAACCATAAAATGCTCTTTATAGACAAAATTTTAGACCAATATTAAATAATGTAACTTATAATATTTGGCAATTTTCTGCCTAATATTTTCTTTATATATGATAATGACATATTTATGAAAATTCAGTTTAAGTAAGAGTTTATTAAAAGCAAAGAGATTACATTAAAACATTATTTACTTAATCATTAATTATATATACAGATCTACTCACTGTGCACTTCGTTTTATAATCAACAGACCAAAGTACTAAAGAGTAACGACGTAACATGTATATATTCTAATAAAAAGAATATATTGTGAATAAAATATTACTATAAAATGTTTAGCATTATTTGGTGTGGAAATGATTAATATAATCAGAATCGGAAAAGCTTTAGTATATCTTTGATCTTCCACGACTCATAAACAATAATATTAAATTAATAAAGTTAATTGATGTTTAACTATTTTCATATTTGCCTTCTCACACCAATTTTATATAGTAATTGTGGCTATTAATTTATTTGTTCTCATTCTTTGCACCAACATTATTTAGAGTCGAAGTTAAATTATTATATTCTATTTTAATCATTTATCATTAGTTTAAAATTTCAAATTTTATTTTATAAAATTGATAACTATAAAAGATAATCAAATATTTTAAGATGTTTTATTATAATATTTTTAAGACCCAGATCATCAAATTACAATAGTAATTCATTAACTTGCAGTTATCTCATTTCATAAATTTGATATATGTACAACTTAAATTTCCGTTTTTTTTCTTATTTTATCTTGTATTTTAATTTAAAGATGTATGTAAACATCATGAAATCTTTTACTTTCATTACAAGTATATATGCTTCAACTAACATATCTATTAAAAATTTTATGATTTTGGATAGGACCATTAGCATTACCATGGTATGGATTTTATAGAATAAAAGTTTGTGTCATTTCTGTAAAAGGCAATGAGTAGTCATTTTAACACAATTTAGTTGGTAAACTACTACACCTTTTTACAAAGGGGGCCACAAATAACTCTACAATTTGGCTAGGGACCAAGATTATATTTCATTTACATTTATATATATTTCATCACATATGTATATAATTGAGTGTGTGGTGTGTGACAATAACAGGGTGGGATTATGCAAATTGTACCAAAAACAACGTGGTCGGACCACCACTCAAAAACAATTCATGTGTAATGACTAATGAGACATGAGATAAGAGAGAGTGCATTATTTTTAATTGTTTTGTTTGTAATTATTACCATTTTTATGTAGTCAAACCAACTAACAAATGTGCACATGCTGCCAATTCCTTGAAGCAGAAACCCTTCATTAATGTCAAAATATTTTTTCTCAAATATTCTCTAATAGTAAAGAAATTATAAATGTATGTCTTATCATATAGTATAATTATTGTTTTGATTTATGCTTATAATTTTTTTTTAAAATGTTCTATTGGCGAGCCAAAAGTATGTTATAAGGACAAGCGACACAAAAGGAAAAAGAAAGACATCATTCAAATCTAATTTAAGTAAATCCAAACAACGAAAGCCTCAAAAATCGAGTCTAATCTAATCGCAACAAAGCATCAAATCAACAAAGATGGCGTACTTAACATCTGATTGAGTAATGAAGCTAAGTTAACGAGC